>NC_056750.1:181866730-182041730 GCF_019279795.1 Protopterus annectens | reverse complement strand
TAATCATTGCAATATGCATATTTTGCACATATGCTTTTTCAAATACTACAGATTAAGTTAACAACATGGCATCTATGCCAATTTTGTTGAAATTAATCATTTTTAATTATTTTACAATGTATTTCTTACCTGTGGGATTTGAACCCACAACATCTGACTACACTATAACAGTTGACTCTTAAAAATCCCTTGGCCTACAGAATGAAGCATGTATGCTCTATTTTACAGTTAAGATACTAATGCTTAATTTGCTACTAATGTATAGAAGAGCAATATCTTTCATACAATAATAATTAATTTGTGCTGCATACATACTCTGTTCTCATAGACTTTCTAAATGTTCAGCATGGCCTTCCCTTGTTCATCGCAACTATAAAATAAAGAGGAGAGAAAAAGAGTAGAGCATTATGCATACCAGACTTGCCTATCTCCACTTTGACTATAATTTAAAGTATCTTTAGTTGTATACTTACACATCTGTGAGATGTCAGCAGTCCTAAACTAAATTCATCAGCCAATGGTTGAGTTGTGCCTGTGTGCACCTTTTCAGGTTGTTGCATTGCTCTCCAGGGTGTGGAATGCCAGTCGCATTGGACACAGCTTTGGCAAGACTATTCCAAGCCTCTGATACATATATTGAGACCTGGTATAGTCCACCTGCAATAACCTATGGCTGTGGTACTTTACAAGGAGTCCAATGAATGTTCTGACTTTTTCTGCATCCCATTTTTTAGCCTTAAACTGGTCATGTTCTTTTCTAGCTAATGCCATGTCTGCACAGCTCATACAGGAATAGTTAAGGTGTTTTTCTGCCAATTTGTGATATTGCATTTAACAGTCAGTGCATAAACCCGCACAATGATGTCAACCATGATTACATGATGCTAAGCGGAAAGCAACATTGCCAAACAGAGAGGAAGGCAGCTTTTGATTTAGGAAGGGTAAAGTGTCAGTTGGCATTAGATTATGGTTTGGTTGCTGTTGTACCTGTTAGATGATTTAACTTTACTGACATGTATTTAGATGTATACATTTTAAGACCTGACACATTTTTTGTGTGGTTTTCCACTCTGATAAAAGTAATTTGCACAATGTGTGATTCAAACATATGTAAAATAGGCAACATACAGTCTTCTCAATAGGTGTTTTTACTTCCTAGCCACAGAGGAAGTCTTTGTAAAATATATTCATTAATTCTATAGAAATATTAAAGAGTGACTGGTTAACCAAGTATGTGTGTGACCTGACAATGTCCTGGTTTATACATTCATGTGTATATGACTATCATTGTAGTATGAAGTCCATCCCAAAGCAAAAAGACACTTTTAAGTACAGAAAAATAATTGTCAGTATACAGTCAATCACACATAAAATTCACATGATATCCACTGCTGTACATAGTTACTGTTATGTATAATTATTTTTATATTGTGCTTTAGTTTTAAAAATTGAATGGAACAGCATTAATATAATTGGGATTGTGCTAGATTAGAACCCTGACTGACTGGCATTGTGGTTATGGCCTTACACTAATTGCCACAGGGAAGACTGTGCAGCAGTTGTATTTTTTACAATCATTACTGTCCATAGTGCTCATTGCAACTGTGGACTTGTTTGTCACACATTCTCATTAGTTATATACACAAACTGAAGAGTTGAGTGGTGTACCGTATATGTGCATGGCATGAAAGTTCAGGAAATAAATGTTTAATTGTAGAACCATAATTGTACTGACAAACACAGTTAGACATATACTATATATGATACCATGCGTATGCTCAATCCACCTGCTATACAAAGTTATTTTTATGTATAATTATTTTTATATTGTTATTTTTATATAAATTACTGTTGAACAGCATTAATAAAGCTCAGAGTTTGCTGTTTTTAGAACCCTGGCTGATTTATATTGTGGCCATTAACTTACATCTGTTGCTACATGGACAACATGGCTACTTTACAAAATACATTCTAACATACTATTCAGATTTTTACATAACTCTGGATTTGAACTGTCATACTAATGAACCTGGAAAACATGCTAGGGGTGTCCTATCCCTCTTTACCACAGAAGCATCTTTGCAGCATGAAAGTAACTCATTGTGCATACAAGAAAGTCCCACTTCCTCTACATTATTAACAAGACATATACACTTGTACACTCTCAGTTTTTTGTACGTGTTGCTCACATATGTATCACAAGTGATCACACAACCATTTATGAGTATTGTTTGCACCAATGCATCTGCATTTTCTGCATTCTTCTCTTACCTATGCTGCACTCTCAGACATGCAGTCTATAGAGAATTTTGTATCATTGTCATTTAAATGTATGATAAAATTACATTACAGTGAAAAACAGTTTTCAGCAAAGGAGAGTCTGGCTATTAGTGAACAAAAACGATAAATGTCAACTGTTCACTTTCATTTAAAAGCTTGTTACAATTACTTCTACACTTTGTAAGTTTATCCTGGGTCACTCACCAATGCAGGTAAGGTAGTCTGAATTTCTGTTGTGTCTTCCTTCTCTCTCCCACTAATCATTCCCAGGTGCAATCCGTTAGCAAATAACACTGAGGTTGTGCCTACACTATGTTTGCACCTGCTACACAAAGTCAAATATTTGAGATTCAGCAATTCTAATGAGTTCACACCTCATTTGCATCTTCACCATGCTCAGAGACCTGAATCTACACAATGAAAAGGTAACCATGTAGCTAGGCAACTAGATGGGTAGGAGACTTGTGTATTTGGAGAACACAGAAGATTGATATTACTTTTGATTTATCTGTAGAGAAGGCTTCTCATCTTGATACGGTATGATTGTATTTTTCAAGTACATTCTAGATTTGTTAACATGTTACAAAGAAAATATTTATATATATGCATTAGAAAATTGATCTTTTATCTGTATGCACTTCCTGTAGTTCACTGTTGGCACTGGCATTTTGGCAGGCATTTACTTTCTCAGATAGACAGCTTATTAACTTTCGTCACAAGTGTTATTGTTAAAACTGGTTATCTTACAATCTTCTATGATATTTCTAGGAAAGGTAATGTACTATATTGTCAATGACACAGGGGTGCTGTACTTCTATGGTGGCCCATAGACCTACCAAGTATGGAGGCATCTGCACTTGGTAAGCCAAACAGTTTTCTTTGATTAATGATGACCACTTGTCAGATATATGCATTTATCTGTATGTGTGAGATGGGTGTAATGAGTGTTGTGTGTATTGATGTACCATCTGCGATAGTGTGACCAGTGTTAGCTTTCATATAAATTGTTTTCAATATTTAGTGTAGGTATTAAATTTGTTCATGTGATTGCTGCTTATTATAATGGGTGATCCTGATAGTGGAAGTATAGGACTCTTATCAAATGGATTCAGAATATCAGCAGATTCTTATGATGATGGTGGCTAAACAGAGGCACAGTTGGATGTGCAAAGGTTGAATAAGACACTGAGTTTGTCATTCAACTATCCCCTGTATTTCCTTCAGACATCATCAGTAGGCCTATGCATGCCTATTCCACTGAGCCATCAGATATTGGAAAGGTAAAGATGACACACTTGATTAGAATAGTGTGGTTACTGTGGCTTCAGTGTCGGTTGATTCTGGCCATAGCCAAATTGTGGGGAAGGTGCCACGCAGGAAGGTTGTTAGGGGTGCTCAGAGGAGGCCTGCTGTCCACACTCCACCTGATAATAGTATGTCTTTACATGCCACTCCACATATGTTTATGGCCATCATGCAGGTGCAGGCATGTTCCACTAGCGCCTCCAAGGACATGCTTATCACTGTAAATATGACACAGGCTGAAGTGTGTGACTGCCTCCACTATGTGGCCGATTCAGTGGATTGGCTGAATGACATGACGGAATGGGCAGTGTCTGTGATGGGATGTCTGCTGGGACGGGGACAGCATCCATGTGGATGTAGGTCAGTAGCATCATCTGATGTTAACCAGTTTGACCATGCCTAACCACACTCCCATAGTGGTACTATTTCCACTGCTTCATCTGTGATTGAGGTATCCACACCCAGATGTGGTAGGTCATGGGGTCTTGTTCCTGGATATATGTATGAGGTGAACTCATCCAGCAGACATCAGTCATGTTCAGGTGGCAGCAGCAAATCTGACTATGTTCATGGACATGCCAGTTCTTGCAGTTGAGAGTGATAATAATGAACTGTTACCTCTACCATGCATGGCTCACACCTGTTTGACATACCAGACATAGAGCTAGCACACAGCTAGTCTGTGTTCTTGCAAATACTCATACATATGTTTCATCTTGAGTGCCCATACAGACACACCCACATAACAGTTACACGGGTCATTTGTGACACTTAGATCTCATTCTGTTTCAGTGGCCATTTGATACTTCATCCAAAGTTTTGCCTGCCTGACTTTCATATTCACACTCACTCACTACATTTTGAGTCAGCTTTGGCCTCCCCACCACCACCACCACCATACAACACTCTGTGCAAATGATAACTGTGCCATATCCCTTGATTTTTTTGTCTTTTGGATTCAGGGATACATAACTCTTTTGTCTGATGCCCAGGGTGCATACCTGACCTAGTGCTTAGCATGTGTGTTTGTGATGCTCTTTTTAAAATTGTACTGCTGTCTTATAGGTTTTTGTAATGTGTGTATCTTTGATGTATGAGGCCTATTAGTTGATAGAGTAAATATCTACTGACATCTCTGTCTCTTGTGAGTCAGGTAAAACATTTTACCCACCATCCCACACGGTTACTATTGTGTTCTTAAACACCACTGTCTTTCTAGTTGTCTACCCCTTATATTAATTTGACCATATTTCTCATTTCCTCTCTGCTTTTACTAGCTTGTGTGAGTAAGTTCAAAATCATCATTTTGTGAAATAACTGCCCTTCAACTATTTAAATTTATTGGCCATCCTACTGTATTCCATAGTACCTGAATATGAAAGTGACCACCCACTTTCAATCTATCTTGCTGTTTTAAAAATAGTGACTCTCCACTAAAACTTAACTTTTTAGACAGGTAAAACTTAAGTTAACTACTTTCACATCTAACTCCTCTAGTGCACACTGCAGTGTTTAGGATAAATCATTTTTTTCATCTTACCTTTAAGCATCCCTGTGACTAGCACTTGCACTAAAACCTGCTGGAAAGCACTATGAAGCCTTAAACTGATACAAGCACTCAACTCTCCTTGTTAATAAGGAAAAATTAATTGTAGGCACTAAACAGCCAATAATTGCAAAGTACCTTCCTAAGGTAAGGGAAAACAGCTCTTGTACTTTACAAAAAAAAGCACCAAACCAGGCATGTCCACGGGTCAGCTTCCGATGATTTCTCCTGTCCACCTGGTGAATCTGGGCATACTGGGGCAATGCAGCAATTGCTTCATGTAAATAGACAACCCTCTCCTCCTACCACCCAACACTACAACCTGAGAGAGATGCACTTACATAGCCAAACTGGAAGCAAAGCTCTCGCCACCCAAGATTGTGCAGGAGACGGTTAACACTTGCACTACACCTCAAGCAAGATATAGCCCTTCTGAACCCACACTGCCAACACCCTTACATAGCAACATTAAACCCTCATATGCAGAGGCCCTTAACAGTAACCTGCCCAAGCCACAAGGACCTCCAAAGCTGAATTGCAAACAAAGACCAATCACAACCAAATTGTCACATAGCGCACAACACCAGTGTGCCACCCAACAACAGCCCCTAAGGCAAGACAACGTACCCAACACTTTAGTCATAGGTGACTCTATAGTGAGGCACACTGATGTCCCACTCACCAGGCTGAACAGGGAGAAAATTACAGTCAGCTGCATGTCGGGTGCCAGGATCCACCACATAATGCATGCACTCAAGTCACTCCACAGCAAATACAAATATGATTCTGTGATTGTTCATGTTGGAGTGAATGACTTGAGACGTACCTCTCTGGACTACATGAAAACAGACATGGAAGAGCTCTCGGATCATGTGTCCCAGGCAGGTGTGACCCTAGCCCTGGAAAGCATCCTGCCTTCACCCAAAATTATACCACAGTATAAGGACAAATGATTGACTTCAACAATTGGATAAACTTCTTGTGTCATTTAAAGGGGATCCAGTATCTGTGTGTCTGGGACGACATGATCGACAGACCACAATGCTTTGCAGAGATGGTCTGCACCTGTTACCCCTGAGATTCAGGTTACTGGCTAAGGCTCTTGCCACCCCTATAGTGCCTTTTTTAGGCAAAGTTCAAAGTACAAAACCACCACCGTAACAGGTACAAGCATGCAAAATCTGAAGGTAATGCTACTCAATGCTAGAAGTCTAAACCTCAAAATGCACTCTCTCAAGGCACTCCTAAAAATGGAGAACATTGATATCTGTGCAATAACTGAGACCTGGTTCAAGACTCCAGAGAGTACCCCTGCAATACCAGGCTACAACTCTTACCAAATTTTTCGGCCACCAAACCAGGACCGAAACACTAAAGGTGGAGGAGTGTCCATATTCACTAAGGATATGCACACCGCCAGGCTAGTTGCCCAACACAATACATCTGAAATTATCCAGGTGCAACTAACACTAGGTAAGACTGCAATCCAAATTGTAGCTTGCTACAGATCCCCCTCCATGATTCTCACTACACCTTTTTAAACATACTGGAAAATATTAAGATACAACCAAACACCCTAATACTGGGTGATTTCAACTACTGGGAAAACTACTCATGTACCAACACCTTTGCCCAATGGTTCTTGGAATTCATAAATTCCAACAACCTTGGTCAACTAATCCATAATCCCACCAGGGACTCCAATATCCTAGACCTGGTCAT
Source organism: Protopterus annectens (assembly GCF_019279795.1). Classification (NCBI taxonomy): domain Eukaryota; kingdom Metazoa; phylum Chordata; order Ceratodontiformes; family Protopteridae; genus Protopterus; species Protopterus annectens. The sequence goes on along the minus strand of NC_056750.1, from coordinate 182,034,877 downwards.
TACCAACATGGGAAATTGATGCTCCACATCAGGTCTGACCATAAGCTAATCACCCTTGACATCCACATCCTTCCCCCACCCACCAGTACGGAAACCTCAGTAAAACAATTTCTCCAAAGCCAACTTCATGCTACTGAAGTCAGAACTTCATGATACCCATGCAGATGGGAACTGAAAGTTCGACTGCTGAATCCTACACTAAGGCACTGTACGAGAACATCCACTCATGCATGAATTGTGCCATACCAAATAGAACCAAGATGCTCTCCTCCAAAAAAGGAAGCCAATCTGGTGGTCCCCTGCCATAAACAAACTTCACAAGAAAAGGAAGAAACTGTTGCAGAAAAGAGGAAAATCCCAGGATGCAAAAAACTCCCTTACCAGCCTCAGTAAGAAGCTGAGATCCCTCATAAAATCCTCCAAAGCTAGTTACAGAAATAAAATTGACAAATCTTCAAATGGAATCTTGATGATTGGATGGGAGAAAGGAAATTCACCCCGGGGATCACATCAGTCGCCCTGCTAGACACGGGTCCAGGGAAGTAAAGAGTGTAGGAAGAAATAGCCAGGGAATTGTTATGGCTAGGCTTGTATAGGTCATAGGGCTGATAGCCTAGTACCAACCTATGAACCTATAAGATTCCAGTGACAACCACAAGGCATTCTATAGCTATGTCAAGAATCTAAATGGCAATGCTCAGATCTGCTCTGAGCTACAACAGAATGGCATTAAATATACTGATCCCAAGGATATTGCCAATATCCTGGTAGATCGATTCAGTGCCAACTTTACCCCCCTCTCACCCCCTAAAGGGCCCATCTCAATATCGAAAGATTGCCAAATTCTGGTAATAACAGCCACACAGGTAAAAAACACACTCTCCAAAGCTAAGAATACAGCATCCATGGGAGCAGATAACATCCCGGGCTGTGTACTAAATGAACTACAAAATGAAATGGCACCTCACCTAAGTGTCATGTTTAATCATAGCCTTACCTCAGGCTTCATGCCCACTGAGTGGCATACAGCTACAGTTATTCCCACTCCACAAGGGGGGATCCAACTTGGATCCTGGGAACTACCGCCCCATCAGTCTGACAAGCCTGATCTGCAAGGCCATGGAACGTATTATCATGGAAATTATAAACAAAGACATTGGCAATATTCAAACATTGGACCCCACCCAATTTGGGTTCATGAAGGGCCGATTTTGTCTTCTGAACCTGATTGACTTCTTTGAATCAGTCTCCAGAGCTGTGAACAAGGGTAAGGCAGTCCACACAGCCTATCTGGACCTCGCCAAGGTCTTCGACACCATCCCCCACTCTGGAATCATAGATAAACTTACTAAGCTTGGCATTAATCCCTTCATCACTCAATGGGTTGCAAACTGGCTGACAGAACCCACACTATAAAAGTAGCCAACTCCAAATCCAGCTCCAGACAAGTGACAAGTCGAATACCTCAGGGTTCAGTCCAGGGACAGCTTTTGTTTGGCATCTACTTCTCTGAAGTACAGGCCAACACTAAGGGACACTGGCTAACAAAGTTTGCAGATGACTGCAAACTGGTAGCCATTATTGAATCCCCAAATGATGTGGATATTCTACAAAAGGGCCTTACAGAAACAGATGCTTGATGCCAGAGCCATGGGCTCAAGCTTAATGCCAAGAAATATATAGTTATCCCCTTTGGGAAAAAAACATGTACCCATAAATCACCACATAGGTGGCAGTATACTAAACACTGAAAGTGTGATAAGAGACTTAGTGACTCAGGTGGACAGTGGTCTCACCTTCGATAACCACATCACCACAACAGTCAGGAAATCCTTCTGTGTGGCACACCTCATCACTAAGGGCTTTACATCCAGATAAAATGAGGTCATTGTCCCACTGTACTCATCCATTATTAGACCCATTATAGAATACAACGCCCCGTTTGGTATGTACCTTTCAAGACATCTGCAACAACTGGAAAGGCTGCGGAAATACCTCACTAAAAGAATCACAGGCCTAAAACAGATGCCCTATGCTGACCATCTAAAAAAACTCCAGCTATACTCTGTCCCATATTGTCTATTCAGAGGCAATCTCTGCTTGACATACAAGGCCATGTCAAACCCAGAGCTGTTGGACATACTAAACTTAAAGAAATCCCAATCCCTCACAGCCACACGCTCCAGGGATCTAAACCTTGTCATCACAATGAACAAAACATGCTGGATGGATAGGTTCCTGACCCAGAGACTCCTCAAACTCTGGAAGAGACTGCCCATACATGTCAAGGAGAGCGCCTCTTTGACCCTCTGCAAAAGGAACCTTGACGATTGGATGGGAAATAGGAAATTCACCCCGGGGATCATATCAGTTGCCCTGCTAGACAGGGGTCCAGGGAAGTAAATATTGTAGGAAGAAATAGCCAGGGAATTGTTAAGGCTGGGCTTGTATAGGTCCTAGCGCCGATAGCGTAGTACCAACCTATGAACCTATAAATCAGTGCTGTCACAAACTGATGTCATTGCTGTAACAATCACCCATCTTCTACTTAGTTACATTAGCAAATAACAGTATACAAGTATATATAATTCATTTGTGTTCTTAGCCATTTATTTTCTTATTCCAGGTTCAATATTTATCTTGATAGTCTGGCAGTTACGAATGTTTTGAGGCTGACTCTTTGTGATGCTAGCAGTTCGCAGTCATTATGTGGGTAAGTAAAGGTTGTGAGCATTGCCTGGCATCAATTTTACTGTTTATATGTGCATAGGATGAAAGTTTTATCCCCTTAGCTGGTGAGCATGAGTGCTATCTGTTGCTTCTTGGCAAGGGCAAGGGCATATTATGCACACCTATGTCTACCTACATCCACAGTGGCTGTTGGCTCCTCCTCTGACTCCTCACCTGCATGTGGTTGTGGTGACCTTGCCAGTGGTGGCAGAATATGTGCCCCTTCTCCTTGATGTTCTTGCTGAAGCTATTTTCTTAGAATAATATTGTGAAGGATCACACAGACAGTGAAAATTTCAGCACAAGTACAGGAATTGTACTGCAGGGCTCCCTCAATGTATTTAGGTACCGGAACTGTGACTTCAGCAGCCCAAATACATGCTCTATGATATTTTTTATTTGAGCATGTGCTTCATTATAGCATTCTTTGGTGGGTGAGTGTGCATTTCTGATGGGTATCATCGGCCATGGCTCACGTGCATATCCTGCATTGCACAGTAAATGATGCTGTAGGATATCCCCCTTGGAAAATCTCGGGTAGAGCTGAGAGTTGTGCCAGATATGCAAGGTGTGCTAACTGCCTGGGTTGCCAGCATACACATTCAGGATGATTCCCTTAGCGTTACCCATGACCTGGCAGTTAATGGAGTGGAAGCCCTTTCTGTTTATGTACATCCTTCCCTGTTCCCCTGGTGATGCTTTGATTTCATTGTGTGTGCATTTTATGGCACTCAAAATTTCAACAAAATGTGCTACAGCATAGAAATCCTGCAAAGTTGTAGCTCTGTCTTCAGGTGTAAAAGGAAAATGTATGTAGTCACTGGCATGTTGTAGCATAGCATTCAGAAATTGATGTAGAATCTTGGATGTTGATGCCTGTGACTCCCCCAGCAAGGTTTCTGTAACTAATATTCTAAGTGCTGCACATACCTTAGTCTTAACAGTTATTGGTTCCTCTTTTGCTCTCAGATGAGGATGACAGAGGTTGCAGTGCTCCTGTAGTGTGTCTCTATCCAGCCTGTAATGCTGTACAATTTCCACCTCATGCAGACCATGAAAAGTTAAACAGGGTCTAAATAACCATCTCCTTCTTGGCTGAGGTCTATTAGCAGCAGCAGCAGCATAGACTTGGACCTGTTGCACATCCACGTATATAAGAGCAACAGCAGCCCTTAACATTGTTTCCATGTAGAGTAATTTCCATGACTGTTTTCCAATAGGTTTTGGAATTCAAGGCCTGCACTGAGTGTACACAATTGCTTTATAGCTTGATGAATAGCTCTTCCATCTTGTACTGGTTAATTAGCATACAATTCAGCTGCTTATGCTGCAATTAGCATGCCATGATGCTTACCATGTTTAAGCAGCTCTACATGCTGTGTAAAGCTGCTTACTGAATACTAATCATTGCACATGGTCTTAGCGCACCATGTAGGATTTATTGAATCCAGCCCATAAGATATATATATAATTGCAAACAGTATGCACACCAAAATCACAAAGAAAAATGTTATAAAGTCACAAAGATGAGGACAGCCTGTGTATCAGGGGAAATGGCATGGCTCCTTCACAACCAAGATCAACTGCAAAGGGGCTTTCTTAATATAAGTTACACTGAGAATCTGATAAAAGACATACTTGGCACCATTACAACCCTGAAAGAGAACAACAACCTTACTCTATATGATCCACCATGAAGAGAGCAAACAAATCCAATGAACTCACAAAATGAAGCTGAGAAAAAGAAACACAAAGGAAGCATAATTTTCACATTTTCAAAGGACTCCCTGGAAATAAAATGAACCTTGAAAACTGCAGAATCAGCCAAGGAAACCAGTGCATTAATAAGATGTCTGACCCTGAGCATGCTTTCATCTATTGTAAAGGGAAAGGTATTAGGAACTGGGTAGAAGGACATGAATTGCCTACCATGGATACAAATAGACACTTTTTCATGCATGCCTCCAGGATGCAGATATTGTGACTTTATGAGTAAGAGAAGCAGCTTTTATTGTCCCATATAAAAAAAAGAGATATTATAGGACAGAGTAAGATGACTGCGGAAGCAAGTTTGTGGTTTCATGGCCAGATGCACAACAAGCAGTGCATTTTACATAGGCAAGACTATCAATGCCTTCAAGGTAAGAGTCACTTAACACTTATCAGACACCTGACGAAAACATCTTAATAACCCAATGACCAGATATGTATCAAGGTGCAAAAACATCAAGAAATTTGTGTTCCATGTAGCGGAAAAAGTTGCAACCAGCCCACCAGAAGTTAATACAGGAGCTATAACTTAAGAAAAAGGAACAAGAGTGGCAAATTCACCTAAAAGCTTACTGGCACCCCATCAAATGTGTGCTTGAACTTAAAAAACTGTACCATTATAGCTTTTATTAACAGTTAGATGTATTTTATCCATTCTCATTCACTGCATGTGTAATCTATTTTTAACTGGCATTATATTCATGTAGGTTAACTATTATAGGACAAGGATGAAAATATTAGGTAAGGTAACATCACGGGTTTAGAAGCACTAGTTAGGTTATACGTAACACTATTTTCTAAAACAGCATTTTCTCAGTCTAATTTCCAATACATGTGTCAGTATTAGAATTTCTAATAAGCATATGCTTTAAAACTTTTTTGAAGTAATTTATGCAACAATTTGTTAGTGGTTTACATATACTCATTGTTTAATATTACTACACCTGGGATTTTCTTTGCTTTTGTTCTCGATGTCAACTTTATTATGTACTCAAATTTGTTATTTGATGGCGTTAACCATATGAATGCATTTAATATCACTGATTTTTTTTTTGATCTGATGAAGCCCCACCTATTTAATTGTTGGCAGAAGAAAGTGCTTTAGATTCCTGATTTTGTTTTATTTTACTTACTTGTATTAGTTTTAATAACAGCTATCAACTAAAGTTTTTTCCCCTCAAGGCCAGATTATACTTTTTCACCAGACTCTTATCTCTAGGTTTTTGCAAAGAACAACCCCAAGCTCAGGTTAAGGGTCCTGGGGCTATGGTGACTTCTTTTCTTGAATAGATTTACTACTGCCTATAATTTAGCTGCAGTTTCACACATAGAGATCAAGTCTGTTTTCAGCAAAGATTCACACATATGTGTTTACCCTAGACTGTCCTTGTGTTAGTTTTACAATTTGCAACATCTACACAGTTTCCAATATGTATGAATATTGGCACTGGGTCCATCTTCATAGGATACCTAATCTTACTAGCACTATAATAACAGTCTATGAATTAATCTATACTTGGCTCAGTTATAGGCAGATTACATATTCTGCTATTATATGGAGTGTACCAGAATAGGCATCAGTCATGTTTAACACTGCTCAGTTTTCTGTCAAAGAATGCTGCAAGGTATCTTAGACCTAGCACGTGCAGAGCCCTTGTATAGCTGTTGGCATATGGCATGCTACTTATAACTGATATATCACTAGATACTTTCATTCTTTCATGGAAACGGTGGTACATTATCTAACATAAAGGATACAAGGTAGATGCATCCAGTCACTCGGACAGCTAGACAGTTTCCAGCATGGTTGTGACTAGCTGCTCTTATGATTACAACATCACATTTAAGGGTTATAACCTGACTGGTTGTCATGCATTTGGTAGTAATTTTTGGCAAATGTCATTGCATTACAAATGAGGTGATGTATTAATGGATGTACACACCCAGTGTCACTAGGTATATAAAGTGTCTGTATCCAGTAGGTACTAGCAACACAGGATGGTACTACAGTACAGCTAAAACCTATTAGCTGCCAATATAAGTAGATATGCAAAACAGGGATGAAAGATAAGATCTATCCAACTTTAGCTTGGCCAAACAGACTAGAGCATACATTTATGACCCCAGCTGAAGTGAATTGACAATGAACTATGTGTTAAAGCATAAATAAAAAATGACTGTCATAAAAACTGGAGTTAGAGCTGATCACACTCTTTCAAGATGTGAAAGTGCTCATCTATTTAGTATTTTTGTTTTTCAGTGAAGAAGTATTGATTTCTATACAAGTCATACGTGCTTGATTACTGTGAAGTCTCAACTGAGATTAGCTACAGTTCATGGGTCTTTTTTCTTGGTCTTAAGGCAGTGCAACCATCAACAATGATGTTCAAGAAGTATTAGTTTTCCCTGTGGATTTATATCTATCTATACTGATAATTAGATAAACAGACAGACAGATAGCTTAATCTATATAGAAAGATAGATAGATTAATAGAATTTCATAGATAGATACAGGGGTGTATCTGGCTCAAACAGTGTCTTCTGCTGGTCCCACAAACTAACATCCCCACCTCTCAGCTCTTCAAGTGAGGAGCAAAAAAGGCTTCTGCAAACTACAGTACAGGACCCAATCCATATCACCCCCCCCCAAAAAAAAAATAAACAGCTTTGGATCTTCAGATAACAATTGGATGCAATGACTCATGCCCCACCTCCCAGCCTTCAACTAAAAAAAGTCTTTTGGATTAATGCAACCAATCACAACCCACCAAATCCATGTGGCACCAGCTCTTAAAAACAAAGCAGGTCTTCAGATTACTGTAGGAAGCCACATTATTTAACATATATTTGGGGTCAGAAGCACTTGGTCAAGCTGTTTCTTTAGTTGAAATGGAAATCATCCACTTTTTTGTTCAGTTCCCATTGTATAACTGTTATAGCAGTGGTTTTATGTAATGTCAGTGAATTACAAACTCTGGCTCCATGTGAGAGGTGCAGGGGCTTAGCCCCACCCCCCGCAAAAGCACTTGCTTTTGCACTTTCCCATGTTTTTTACTAAACATTCAAGTGGTGTACAATAAAAAGTTAGTTGACATTTTGAATTTACAATTTGTATTAATAACATATAGATACATAGAAAAGTAGAATAGCTAAATATACAGATGTGTATCATGCATAGTTACAGATATAGATATAGATATAATGCATTTGCCAGTGGCCTCATGTCCCTGCCTATTAGTGAAATGGGTCTAAGATGAATCAGTTCACTCACCCAATTAATAAACAAACTGTTTCTTCAAATATGTGCTGTAATCGATGTGCACAACTCTCGGCAGTCAAAACTGCAGTTTACTAGCACATGTCATGAATGCTCTATTACTGGGAAGTCAGTATATGGAAATTCCTGCCAGAAATATGAATCTTTCATGTTATCCAGCTTCCCAGCTGCAGACACGATACCCTCTTCTCAATACAAGAACTTGAAGATATCTCAAAGAGAATGAATACAAAATAAAATAAAATTGCAGCAACTTATTGGCAAGAATTAGACCATCTGACAAATATGAATAACGTTTATAACTGTTACAAATTCTAGTGATGGTCTAAGGAATCCATGTCAGGCATATTTGATGCCAAAGCAATGTTTTACAGTATACTGAAAAGTATGTTTATAGAAAAAGGAAATTATTTCTAATTGTAAGCTGGATTCATTGTTCTCTGTCAGCACCTAGTGACCCATGTTCTGAGCAAGGTGACACAGCTGTTGTTTTGGAAAGGCAATACTCGAGAATCAGTGAAAACCTCCTGCAGAAACTGATGGGAATTAATGAAGGCCAGTCAATACAATTCTCATAATAAAACATTTAGAAAAATGCATCATAACTCTAGTGATGGTCATCCAACCATTAATCTCAAACAAAATGAGTAGTTTGTCACCAAGCAAGATAACTCACAACATCTGAACTACAAAGGAATAATCTGTTTTTTCTTCAAGGGATTTTTTTCTTACACTGAAAAGGCAATAATGATGAACCAGATACACATTTACTGAAAATATCAACTGATTTCAGAAACATACTTCAGGATTCAATAAACTCCATACAGGCTTTGAGCAAAGCCTACATGGTGTTTACATGTGCGAGCAGTGATGCAAGGTGACCAGCAGTGCTCACTGCATATTCCTGTCATGCACCGAGTTTAAATTCAAATAAGTGAGGTTTTATGGCTGGCAAAAGTGTTGCCAGCTAGGAAACCATGTAAGTGAACATGGAAAGCATTCCTTTTTAAATCAGATCACTGATGGTCCAAGGTTTTTGTGCAGAATACCACAATTATCACCAAGGCTTCACAAAAAACTCTCAATCTCTTAGTACAAGACATCTGGTCAAAGGCCAACATAATGGGGGGACAGTGACGCAGAAATAGGGACATATTTGACATATTTTCCCTATAGAAATGTGCTAGAATAACTAGGGGTTTGTGTAGATACATATTCTGAATGATTTGAAATCTGAAACTCAAATATATGTAAGATTAATTAATTAATTTATTTAATTATTTATTGACATTTGTTTACTGGGAAAGTCCATTGGGCTGAACAGAGCCTATTTTCAGTGGAGGCCTGGGGAGAAAAGCTCCAATGCACAATACAACAGAATAATTACAAAAACAAAACAAAATATCAACAAAATGGTTACAATATATATAGGAGTCCTTTCAATAAACATTGTTGATTTAAAAGACAAAGTGAGCACATTCAAAGGCAAAAATATGAAAGTAGAAACAATATTAGATGTAGCTGGAAAATCCAGTTAGCTCAAGCAAGGTACAATGATTTAGTATCTGAAATTGAATAGAGAGGGAAACATAGGAAAGCAGCGACAGTAGTAGTAGATTGCTGCTCCCTCTCTCTCTATACACACACACACACACACATATATATATATATATATATATATATATATATATATATACATATATATATATATATATATATATATATATATACACTATATATATATATACACTATATTGAGTCACATCAGTCCTGAGATCATCCCAGTGATATGGCTGAAAGCCACAAATTTGATATGGAACACATCAGTACATTCTGTGAAAATTTAGACAGTTGGGAGGTATGAATGTTAAGTATATGGTCCAAACACAGTAGAGGACAGTGTATATACTGTTCAGAGTATTGTGAAATCCCATTCCTGGCATTCTGAAGTTATGTAAATGATCTGTAAGGATACATGGACTGCAATGTAAAATAAACACTCGGGACGTGTGTGAAATGAAAGGGACACACAGATGAATTGTAGGAATGAACATAGGGAAAGAGGACAGGTGAAACAACTTAATGTACAGCAGATGAGGGTACGTCAATGGATGACAGCTGTAGCAGGAACACCAATCAAATATCATTATGGTACAGTGGGGGCTGCACAGTGAAAGTGTGTATTATGTGACTGTCACACAAGGTGACATAACAACTGGGAGGATGTCTGTGTGAGATAATCATCCTTCCATGAATAATGCAGAGGACATCTATCAGGGATCTGACATACAATTGGGGTAGGGTGCATATTATGAAGCTGTGCAAACTGATTTGCCTGAATATGAGTGTAATCTCAGTAGAGGTCTCCAGCAAGTGGGACACAACTAAAGGCTTGTGGACAGCATTAAAAGAAGCAACTACAATTATGGACAATAGCAGAATAATACCACCAGTAATCCCACGCCTCTGACATAACATATGTGATTTAGAGAAATCAGAGATGATTCGGCACAAACGTACTTATACAACTATTATGATATGGCCACACACGATGAGGGTAATCACACACACTATCCTGGCACTGTGACATTTGTTGGAGGTGTTAGGAGGGAGACTGCTACACCTGTATGAGACATTAAGAGGATTACAGGCTAGTTGACTGGTGTGCATGGCATATATACATATATACATATATATATATATATATATATATATATACATATACATATATATATATACATATATATATATATATATATATATATATATATATATATATACATATATATATATATATATACATATATATATATATATACATATATATATATATATATATATATATATATATATGGCACAATCCACAGTGTCATGAATGTTATCCATACTATTAATGTTGTAAAACACCTATGTATGTACTGTGTGCATCACCAGAACAGGTTGCACACAAGCATCTGGTGTAACAACTTGATGGGGGGTCCACACCATCAGACAATAATGTTTATGCCACAAAAAGAATACCTAGATATGTCCAACAAGCTGTGTTAACAGCTCACTGTGACAAATGTGGTACATTTCAGTTACACATCACTGGATGATATGTAGGGAGGTACATGAAGAAGGGTGTATTGTACTCAGTTACTGGTATAAAGAAGACTGGAAACTATGGAGGTACTATGGACTCTAATGTGGATGTCCTTCACACACTCAGTACTTGTGTTACATACAAGGGAGTAGTCAGCACTATGACCACATATTGGTAGATGTCCCACTTACCATCTACCCCAGGACACAGGAAACATACCTATTGGTCTGAGTATAAGGGTGTAATGTCCACATTATACTTGGGCTGTGTGCTTGTTTTCCTGATGTAACAAATTCTCCCATGTTTTTTGTCATTCAGGTGTTGTCATGGCTGTGGCACAAATCTTTTGTGTGTGTTAATACTGTCTGTATTATAGTAATATCACAGTTGGAGTCAATGATTGTCCACAATTTGCAGTCCTTCAGGCAGCTGTTTGTACACAGCATGTGTATGTCACTTGTGACATCTGTGACCTAAATAATGGGCAGGAAAAGGCCTAGCAGACAGCCCTGATATACAGACATGATCAATGGACCTGAAATATAGGTCAATTCACACATGTCAACATAGTTAGATGCCATGTATGCGATCCATGTCTACCCACTTGGTGATATAGCTGTTTATGGCCACATTTGACAGTGTTGAGTGAATAACTCATTGTGGATTTCTGTCAAATGTCTTGGTCTGGTCAATAAGATGATAGTCTTGTCATCACGCATGCCCTCCATGACCTCCTTGTGGACATCTATCAGATGTAGCATTAACAGTTCACACAGTCGGGATATTACTAGTTTCCATTTAGAAAAGGTCCGTGATGACATGTTGGTCTTTCTCACAGATGAGGAGAGTCAGGATGTGTCTATACATGCATGCATTAGGTGCTATCCCCCTTAACTCAGATGAACCCTTGTTGATGTTTACCCTTCTTCAGGAACATAGCCCATTTGGAGGGTGTATTGAAGTGTGTATTCAACCATATCAGGAAGGTGTATGTGCTGTTTCATGCCATAGGTGATCTTTGATGTTGTCATAGCCAATAATTCTCTGTGATAGGCCTGGATGAAGGTAAGACATTGCATACTACCTATTTTGATCTGGCTTAGGGTTTGGACACAATCTTCCACACAGGTAACTTTGATAAACTCTTCCAGCTGGAGATTAACCCTTACATCACTAATTGGGTAACCAATTGGCTCACCGACAGAACACATACTGTAAAAGTTGGTGAATTGACCTGTACCAGTAGAGCTGTCACCATTGGCATATCCCAGGGATCTGTGCTTGGCCCTTTACTGTTTGGAATCTACTGTATTTCTTAACAGTTCAGGATAAAGCATATGGCCTTTGGCTTACCACATTTGCTGATTCTTGCATATTGTTTGCAGTCATTGAGTCAACCAATGATGATAATATACTGCAGGAGGGACTAACACAGACAAATGATTAGCGACAAAGCCACGTGGTCTACAAATAAATGCAGAAATGTGAGTTTATTTGGTCTTTTTGAAAAGTGAAATTCCATGCTAATTACAGCATTGACAACAGTCCTAATATGCTGAAACCGAGTAATGCAAGCATTGGGAACACATATAGATAGCAACCTGAACTTCAACCACCAAGTGTCCATACTGGTATTGAAAGCTTAAGTTGTGCACATCATGTCATGCCACCATATTCAGATCTTAGGATTGTATGACAGCATGGTATTCAAACCTCATCAGAACACTAATAGACTATAATGCTCTGTTTTGCATGTACCTCACCAAACACATGCAACAGCTGGAGAGATCACAGGAGTTTCTCACCAAGAAAACACAGGGCTTACAAACCATGTCATGATGTATGTGGATAGACCGAAAGCCATGTCACTGTAATTTGAAATGTTTAGGATGGGGTGACTTCTGCCTGGCCTCCAGGCCAGACTATGACCCTGTCCTGATGGGAATAGTGCATATCCAATCAGATATAGCTAATGACATCATCAGTATCTGTTGAGGAGCATATGGTAAAAACAGTGTCCCACATGCTGGTGTAAAAGGCTCTTTGTAATGTCAGGCAAGAGCACAAACATACACACACAGTTGACTACAGTGAGAATAAAACTCTTACCTATCTAGGTACACAGCCTATAGATCACTGCATTTAATGCAAGTACTACAGCTCAAGTCTGACTTAGAGTGTCTAAGACAACACTTTATAGGTGATGATGTCAACAGTGTCTGTTGAAGAGAATATGGAAATAACAGTGTCCCACATGCTGGTATAAAAGTCTCTCTGCAATATCAAGCAACAGCACACACACACACACACACACACACACACACACACACACACACACACACACACACACACACACTTGACCGTAGTGAAAATAGAATAATAGAACACCTCCCTATCTAAGTACACAGAACATAGAACTCAGTACTTTATGCAAGCACCATGACACAAGTCTGACTTTTACAAGACTGCAGGTCATATTATACTGGATGACAGCAGGGCATGTTGGAGTGAAGATGTTGGGAGGCCTCCATGAAATGGATGTGTAGGCATGTGCAAGTCTCAAAATATGTGAAATGTTGAATACTAATAACAGACATTTGGCAATAAGGGGTCCTTCTGAGCGTGAAACCAGAATGGCAGAGGATACAATTCCCTCTAGGGAAACTTTTTTGAATGTCCCACATCTTTTTAACAATTTAAACTCTCAAGTTGGGCCTTCAAATACCTTGAATGAACAGACTGAGAATGTTCTTTCCACACATATTAATGAATTTGACACTAAACTTTTCAAATGCAAAAAACTTCAGTTAGAAGTGCCATACCTACAGGAGTGTGTTCACAAGAAAGTTATCCCTAAAGGGTTACGTCAGTGGAGATATCCTGCAGGGTTAATTGAAAATTCAGCGTTCCATCAGGAACTGTTAGAACTTTTTGACTGACAGGTGCAAGAGTTTTTATTAGCCCTTATCAACTTTTATAACAAAGACATTGTTGCTTTGAAAACCGATTTAGAGACTTTAGAAGTTGTGATAAAAACACACGTTGATTTTTCAAGATACAAATATGAGTATTGTAGGACATTCACAAGTATTGAAGCCACGATGAACAAACTGCTTATTACTAAGATTCTTGGTTCTAGCCCTAGAATAGTATACAGACGTGGTCAAAATCTTAAAGCCCTCTTAGAGAGCAACATTAATAGCAGGAATTCTTATGGGAGAATTAATGGGACGTTTAAATGTGGTTCATGTTCACAATGTAAACACATTCTGGTTGGTAACCAGGTGGTTTTAAACCACAACACATACAAAATAAAAGGAAAATTCAACTGTGAATCTAAGGGTGTGATTTACGCTGCTTGTTGTAATTCATGTAACGTGTTTTACATTGGGAAAACGGAGAGACGTTTTAGGCAGCGAATATATGAGCATTGTTATGCAATAAAGAAGAAAGATTTTAACAATGCTTTAGCCAAACACTGCTCTGAATTTCCCGCACACACCTTTAGGTTCACAGTTTTACAACAGAGAATTGAGAACATTCAGGGGGGTCCTTGGCAAATTTTGCTCGAAATAGATGAACTGAAGTGGCAAGTGAGAATGAGGGCTCATATGCCCCCAGGGATTAATGACAGTATTTCCATTAAAAGTCTGTTGAAACTCCTAACTTTGAATAGATAAAAATTGAATACAATGCAACTATACAAAGTTCTTGCATATGACAGTTTAACCAGGAATTAAAGGTTGGTTAATGCAGCGTTTGTTTAATTAGGTACTTTTTAGTCCTTATATTCACACAAAGGAGAACCAGGGAATTCATAAGTATTTTTATGAATTTGACTTATTTAGTATGAATTTGATTTAGTGTTTTAAGTAGAGTATGTTGTTATTAAATTTGTATAGTTCAGTTTTTAACATGTATACACATATAAGTGTGTTTTTAAACATAAGATGAGATAGGAATATATATGGTTTTGTTCATCATTTCCTGTATTATAAGTTAATGAGTTATAACTTGTTATATAAAAGTAGGCTGCGATAATATGTTGTTATGGTTACTAACAACATTGCTTAATTGATGACATCACTGACTTGATTAGATAAAAGGCATTGGTTTACCATATTTTAACTGTTTGTCTGAAGAAGGCTAGGCACTGTCCTAGCTGAAAGTGTAATTTATAATAAATAGCACTAACTCTTTTTGGCCGACTTTTATTGTGTTCCGTTTCAGTTTAACAGTTCATTGTTTGTCGATTTTTGGTGTTTTGTATCAAGTCTCAAAATATGGTCAATCCATGGGATTGGAGCATTAACTATAGGATGTCCACTTCTGCTCTTTTGACTAGACACACACACACACACACACACACACACACACACACACACTTGAATGCAGTGAGAACAGAACCCCTACCTAAGTAGACAGACTCCAGAAAATTATACAATTGCCACAGCACAAGTCTGACTTTTACAAGACTGCAGGTCAGCTTATAGTGGGTGACATCAGCAGGGCATTTTTGGAGAGATGATGTTGGGAGGCCTGGATGAAATGGATGTGTAGACATGTGCAAGTATCAAAATACTGTCAATCCATGGGATTGGAGTAGTAACCGTAGGATACACACTTCTGCTCTTCTAGCTAGACACACATAAAATTCTCTCTATATAAGCACTAGCATTGGATTCTTGAGTTTTTACAAATAAAAGCATGTGGGGAATTCACTGGCTTTAGTCATTTACTAAGTATTTTTAGTTTTCAGTTTTTTTGGTGTTGTAGTATAATTGGGCGGCTAATTGAGGTTAGCGTTGCCGCCTCACAGCAAGAGGTTCTCTGGTTCGATCCTTGGCTGGGGTGCCTTCTGTGCGGAGTCTGCATGTCTTCCCTGTGGTCACGTGGGTTTCCTCCGGGTACTCCAGTTTCCTCCCACATCCCAAAGACATGCTGTAGATGGACTGGACCTTCTAAATTGGCCCTAGGCATCAGTGAGTGCGTGTGTGTACCTTCTGTGGAAGGTTGGGCACTTCAACTTCAAATGAACGAAAACCCATATAGTCGAATCCAAAGTTACCAAGACGAGTTTACCGAAACTGCATAACAACGAAAATTTAAAATAGCGAATGTCACATAATTGAAAACTGCTGCCAAATATCTAATACCATTTTAAACAGTTTGTCAAGATCAAGCCCACTGGCTAAGAGTCTGAGACCGTAACTTATTTTGTCTTACGTTTGTGCAGGAGGGCTTCAGGCCCTGCACCCCTTCACCCCTTCACCCCCTGCAAATTAAATATACCAACTCCAAGATCACACTACATTCAAGAAAAGGGTAAACACCCATGGCATGCCCATATTTGCACGAGAATCACCTGGTGGAGTACTCACACACAACATCACCATTCTTTTTTCTACTACTGCGACTTATGAAAAGTAAGTAACCTTTTTTCCATTATGTGACATTCACTGTTATAAATTTTCATTGTTATGCAGTTTCACTAAACTCGCCTCAGTAATTTTGGATTCAATTATATGGGTTTTCACTCATTTGAAGTATAATCATGTATATATATATATATATATATATATATATATATATATATATATATTTCAAATCCACAGACTGCTTAACAGCTGGCATAGATTCCCATGGAAAAAAGAGGTAAAACTGGAGATGATCAGAATAATAATGATACTGCAGACATCTCCACAGAATAAAGTCTTCTAAAGGAAGTTTATATATCAGAAACTCAAAGGACTTAGAGTTTGCCTTATGAGCCATGCCAATCAACAGGAGAGGAAGAGGAGTTATAGGAGAGGAAGTTATAGACTTGTAGTACCACTCTTCTACTTCATCTGAAGAGGTTAGATGCAAGCCATTCCCAGTATGTTAATGTGAACCACAAACATTTCTAACATGTTCTAACAGGTTTCTGTAGCAAATGGTGTCAAATTCTGATGAGAGACCCCACAAGTTCAGGACTGAATAGTAGTATTGATCCCTGACCATTACGAGATCATTAAATGAACTAGAGTGGGCTGACTCTGTTCTATCCCTGGACTGAAAACTGGCCCAGAATGGATTCTAAATGTTATTGCTTCTCAACAAAGATTCTAGGTCTATATAAACCATCTTCTGAAGAGCTTTTTACATTATACTGAATCCGAGGTCAGGGGATCTCACACAGTGCTTCCATCTGTAAACTAAATACAGGACTGACCAGACCAAGTGACAAGCAATGCTACCAGGTCTGTAGCCATTTCTCCTGACTGGAAAACAAAGTCAAAAGTGTTTCCAGGGGAATTCTGATGTGTAGCCATAACCCTGGTGGTTAAAAACCTACACGGTAGACAGTACTGACAAAATGAAGTATAGGTTCTGCCCCAGTTTGTCACACATCAGCCTTAAATTGGGTCACTGAAAAAGTATACATGCTTCAGGTGAACCTTATGCCTGTGCCAGCTGAATGCCACACATTACGGACTGCATTCAAGTGGGCCTGTTGACATCAAAGGAGCATCTCCTGCATATAATACTCACAAAGCATCATATACAACTCACACACTCACACACCCTTGTGAGTCTATGTGCCGCAGCCTGCAAGTACAAATAGTAGTCCCCCATAGTGTTCACCACAGCACCATGTACCATTATACTCCTTAGGTCTCTGCAACACAGTTTTGTTACCCACAGTGATGTCTACCATTCCAAATGTGTCCATTTCTGTTGGGATCAAAGGATATAGCTTTGTTATCCAGGCAACAACAGTTTGATTAGCAGCCAAGGAACCTGCAGGAGCTGGCATGGGGGAGAAGAGGAATGACAATAATTCACCAGTCCACTTCTATTCAAATGTAGGGTGGGGTCTGGTGCATGTGTCTGGGCATCCTCTTCTTGGTGGAATTCCTGGCGGAGATTGGGGTTTCCTCATGGGAGTGCAGTTTCAAGGGCACAGGTCCAGTTGAATATGCCACATGCAGATGCATGAACATATTTCACAGAGAACCAATGCATGCCAGTCCACAGATTCTACAGACATATGAATCAGCAGTAAATGGCCTAAAGTAAATATCCTGGTCCCCACACTACCAGCTCACATGACTCTTATCCCATGGGGATGAATGGGCTGAAGGTCTCTCACTCAGGGAATGAAAAGCTCTGTGGGGTAGCTGGAAGAAAGAGCTCAATGGTCAGTGTAAAGAAGCAGTGAGAAAAATAAAATGAGACATAAATATCCTTTAAAATGCAACAGTCACTCATTTCTATAAATAAAACATGCATGATAGCTCCCTGCTGTACTGTGCATGCTACTAAATGCATTACCATACTGTGGCTCCAGGCAAATCACTGATGTCAAAGTGTGTCCTTCATAACATTTTTGCTGCCTGAAAAACAAAATGTCTGAATTTGAGGGCTTTCTTAACCTCAGAGACATCAGCATTTGCATAATTACACAAACATGATCCATTGTAGAGATGGTGCTCCTTACATTCCTGGGTACAATGCCTATCAAACATTCACATCCACCAGCAGTTGTGTGGGAGCATCTTTATTCATTCATGACTCTCCATTCTTTCTCAACCGATCTTCCTTGATACAAATATGGAACTTATTGAAGTCCAAGTTACACTCAACAAAATTATCACTTTAAAGCTAATTATAGATCTCTATCTATGACTCCTTCAGAGCACGCAGAATACCTTAACCAAATGGAAAAGCTAGAAGTTAACCCAAATACCTTTTTTAATGGCTGATTTATGAGTGAATTCTGGACTTTGTAAATGGCAAATTGTTACCCAGAAGAAGTGTTAATCATCCTGATGTTGTTTTCATAAACATTTATCCCTGTTGCACTGCTTCTCTTGTTATCCCATCCCTGATCAGATCTGACCATCTCGCTGTGATCATCTCTTTGAAAGCTTGCTTTGTGGCCTTCATACCTCCCAATCTCTTAATGCAAGGAATCTGGACAAAGCCTAAAATAATGGGGGGACAAAGGCCCAAAAATAGGGATAGATTTTAAATATCATTCTTATAAACTTAGAAAGCTGATAGCATAACATGATTTGTGTTAACATGCATTTTATGAAGGATATGAAGTCTGAAGCTTAAACAGACATCATTATTTGGTCATTATTTAATGCCTTCAAACCTCCATGATTTGCCAGAAAACCACAGTTTTTATGAGGAACAGACAAATATTTGAGGCAAAAATCTGGACATTCTGTGAAAATCTGCACAGTTGAGAGGCATGGTGGCCTCCAGTTATTCCTCTACATTGAAGGATTAGTACAAACAGTTGTTTATTATTTCTTGATCTTTATTTATTTTATTAAATTACGAATATATATATATATATATATATATATATATATATATATATAGTAAATAATAAATACATTTTCCTAATCGTACTGACTGAAAATCATAAATGAATATGTTTAATAGAATGAAATAACCCCCCCTACAAAAACCTTGTAACTAAGGCAGTTACCTAGTGCTCCAAATTTTCTATTTCTTGGATAGCTGCTTGAGGCTTCTGTACCAATCAGGCCAAAGTTAAACGGATAGTTTAGACCTAGATCCTTATGGTAGAACTACCATATGAGCAAACTCTATAATAAAAATATAAAGTCTCTAGCCATCACTAAAAGATGCCCACTTCATCATTATAAATGAAATTTAAAACTGCTAGTAAGTCTCTCAAGCTTTCCATTAGGAAATGTAAGGTCAGCTATGAGCTTAGATTTGCAACTTGTTCAAAGGGTAGCCCAAGGGCATTTTCAGCAATATTAGGGAATTTAGAAGTATCTTATTATTCTGTTTTGAACTTATCTCCAATGGTATCTCCTCTCTGACCTCAAGGGCATTGCAGACGTTCTTATGGACTAATTCTCTTTCAACTTCACTCCACCACCCTCCCATCTGTCCTTTGCCTCTCACCTACATTCCGTCTTACATTCCTTATGCTGAGATCACATTTCAACCAAGTTCTTTTGTCACTTTCCAAAGTTAAAAACACTACTTACATGAGTCTTGACAATATCTGGATGCCTGCCGAGAAGCATAAAATTCCACATAATCTCATCCATTAGTTCTTCTGATTCTCTTCACTTGTTAAGTCCACAATGAGTAGATACTGACAGTTGTGGTACCTTGTAAAAAGGCTGTCCATCTACTGACCCTGGGAACTATAAGCCTATTAGTTTCTCTCTAATATTATTTGCAAGGCTATGGAATGCCTTACAGCTGATTAATAAACAATGATATAGGTGACCTTATATCCCTGGGTACACACCAGTTTGGCTTTGTGAAAGCCAGATCATGCCTGTTCTGCCTGGTTGACTTCTTTGAAAGGGTTGCTGATGCCATGGATGAGGGACATACAGCCCACTCTGTTTATATGGACCTTGACAAGGCCATTGGCTTTATTCCCCCATTAACCCATAGACAGTTATCTGTATTGGTAACTGGCTGTCAGACTGAACCCATACCATTAAGGAGAGGGTATTTGCTCTAGACAAATAAATGTCACTAGTAAAACACACCAAGGCTTTGTCCTGGGTCCCCTTTTCTTTGGTATACATTTCTGTGACAGAAAAGCTGATATATAGGGACTATGGCTAACAGAGTTTGCTGATGACTGTAAACTGAGGGCAGCTATCAAATCTCATTCTGATGCTCAAATACTCCAGCAAAGACTGGAGCAAACAAATGGTTTGTGTATTAATGATGGGTTTATCCTCAACACCAAGAAATGCAGCATAGTTTCCTTTGATAAATCTAGTATCACTACTGTTTACCATATACATCATATTCTAATTAAATTTGATATAGTCATCAGGAATTTGGGTATATATGTTGATAGACTTTTCTCTGACCACTAGGTCTCTTCTATCTTGCTCAGCTCATCTTTTGTGGCATTTCCTTAAGGTCCAAAGAAGTTATAATTCCACTTTATACATCCGTTATTAGACCCATCATTGAATATAATGCACCTTTTGCCATGTACCCTACCAAGTACCTAATCCAGTGTGATCAGATTAAAAGCTCTGTCCCTCTACTGAGTATCATGCAGACTTCTGAGGGGGGACCAGTTTAGTCCTGAACTCCTTTATCTAAATAGAACAAGTGGTAAAGCAAACACACGTTCTAGAGACCTAAATGTAAATAATCACATAAGCAACACCAGATAGCATGACAAATACCTAACCCAACTAAACCCCTGTTTCTGGAATAGGCTGCCCTTACCTATCAAGCAGAATACTTCCCTAGCAACCTCTAAAACCAGTCTGGCTGAATGAAAGGGTGATCCCGGATTTTTATCAAGGATATGTTTAGAAGCCTGCTTAATGAAGGGCACTGTTAGTTTCCACCCAGTACTGGATGTCATTCACTTTAATCATGGCTACCTGGCAAGCAATCACACAGAGGAACTTGAAAACATGTCTAGGGGAGAAAAAAAGCAATAACCTCACCATGCTAAATTACTTCTTAATGCAAGGGGGGTATTTTAACAAAGCCACTATTTACTAACCTGATACTAAGATCCCTGATGATGAGATAACTGGGAACGTTTAAATCTGAGCAGATTTAAAAGTCTGTGAATTCTTAAAGGAATGTCTATGAGGAGGTACCACCATTTGCTCCTCAACCAATGGAAAAGTAAAAACAGCAACCCCATCTGTATGGCTCTTTAATTTAATAGCTGACTGATAGTATACATCAATCTTCACTCCAACATAAATGGAGTAGTGGTGCTACACCTACAGAGAACCAACACAGCACTAAAACATCAAGTATGTGAACAAACATTGGTCTGTTATTAATGTCAGAATTACACAATGCAATAGTAATACTAAAATATAACAATAGACTATGGACATTAGTACATATATATTGGTTTCCAGGTATTGGGGTTGGGACAATAGGAAAACACATGTGTCTAATAACTAGAGTATATAAAGGAATAGACTATGGACATTAGTAAATATATATTGGTTTCAAGGTATAGGGGTTGGGACAATAAGAAAACACATGCGTCTAATAACTAGAGTATATAAAGGAAATTTGATTTTGGGTGGTGACTTTAATTGTATAATGGATAAATCAGAGACTACAAGCAAAAGAAATTTATGTGCAAGTTCTATAAGAAAGCTACTTAAATGGGAAGAAAGTTTAAATCTAGTTGATACATTTAGTTATAAGGAGAACAATTCATTATTATTTTCACACCAAGACCACAGATTTGGGACACATACAAAAATTGATAAAATCTTCATATCTCAAGAACTGAATTCAAAAATAATAAAATTTTCCATAATTCCTTGTCTCTTTTCAGACCATAATTCATTAATTCTCAAAATGCATACAGATTATAAGAAATTAATTTTTATGTCGATAATTCCAGCTTACATTACAAAATTAAAACAATTTAAACCTTGGTTAGATTCAGAAGTACAATTCTTTTTAGATATAAATTACACTACTGAAATAAATGTAATTAATCTCTGGGATATCTTGAAAGCATATCTAAATGGAAAAATTCTTTCATGGTATAATTCTATAATACCATGTAAAATTCTTTCATGGTATAAAAACAAGCTAAAAGAATGGGAATCAGAATTATGTAACATCCAAAAACAAATTACAGATCTCACTATTAAGTCATCTACTTACACACAAAATAATCATAATAAACCACTGGAAGACTTAAACAAAAGATATAATGAAATCCTAACTCACAAAACTAATATAGCTGTAGAAAAGTTAAAACATAGTTCCTATGCAGTATCACCCAAACATATGCATAATTTAGCAATAACATTTAAAAAAAATATGATTGAAAATAATATTACAAGTATTATACATGAAGGAAGAAAAAAACTAAAAGGTTTCGGATATAAATGATACACTAGATGCACTTAAACATCATTTCATATAAAGATACTTCACATATAACTAATACATCAAACTTAGACCTGAAATTAGTAAAGGTAAAGGCGATACCACAAAAGTTAAAGTTAGACATTCAAAAAATATATATCTAAAAGAAATTATTCAAAAAATCAAGGAAAGTAAAAGTAATAAAACACTGTGAATTGATGGAATAATTAATGAATTGTATAAGATATTTCCATCTTCAGTAATATTGTTTCACAAAACTTTGAATGAAATTCTAGCAAAAAACACAACTCCAATTTCATGGAGATACTTCTTAATTATACCCATTATAAAAGAAAACAAAGACCCTTTACAGTGTAAATCTTATAGGCCAATATCTCTACTTAACAATGATTATAACATCTTCATGTCAATGCTAGTTAGTAGAATTCAAAAATCATTGACACACATAATAAATGAGGATCAAACAGGCTTCATTTATAAAAGACACACACATGACAATATACAAAGAATTCTAACACTCATAGATTTTTTAAACAGAAACAACCAAGAAGTTCTAATAGTAGCTTTGGATATAGAAAAAGCCTTTGATTCATTGAGCTGGGATTTTCTTTTTAAGGCTTTAGAATTGTTTGAATGTCCTACTAATTTTATTATGCTAATAAAGAATATTTATAAAAACAATTTGGCTTATGTAAAACTTGGGCCATTTACCTTGAAGGCTATTGAAATAACCAAAGGTACAAAGCAGGGATGTCCAATGTCTCCCATCCTGTTTGCTATAGGAATTGAATTATTTGCCTCATTAGTACGCCACAACTCTAATATAGCAGGCATAGATGTATATGGTCAACTCAATTAAAAAATTATGTTATTTGCTGATGATGTTTTACTCACGTTATCTGTCTCAGAGAAATCAGTACAAAAACTAAATGAAATAGTGGAAAGGTTTTATCATATTTTCGGCCTTAGATTTAACAAGGAAAAATCTAACTATATACATTTGAATAAAAAGAGAGAACTTACTTTAACTACAAATTGTGTGATAGAAAAACAAGTTCCCATAATAAAATATTTAGGAATAACACTATGAGATAATTTGGAATCTACGTTAGCCACAAACTATAGCAACATAATTAATAAAATAAAAATGTAAATAGTAAGCTGGAATAAAATGTTCTTGAGATTTGATGACAGATTACAAATAATAAAAATGACAATACTTCCAAAAATTAATTACATTGCACAAGCTATCCCTATAGTACCTAACAAGAAAATGAAATTGAAAGAAAGAAATACAATTCTATTAAACTTTCTTTGGTATCCAAAAAGAAATAGAATAACCTATACACATCATATTAGATCTTGGGAAATGGGTGGAATTAAACTTCTAGATCTAGAATAATACATACAAGCTTCCATATTAAGAATGATCATTAATTGGATAGATCCTAATTATTCTTCAACATGGAAAACATTGCACACTATTATTTTTCTAAATGAAAATAAAATAATTACAAATTGTATATTAAGTGAACAAAATAATAGGATGTGGCACATATTGACTGTTAATATTCAATATAATATAACAAAACCAACAAACTTAAATTATATAAATAATATTTGCAATTAATTCAGAAGATTTATATATACTAATATGGATATTAAGATTTGGCTAGACGATAATACCTTTTAGCTCTACAAAGAATTTCTTCAATAAAATTCATAATGTTATCTTAACTAGATGGGAGGGGGAAAACTTCACTTGTTGGCAACACTGTATAGAGAATAAATAGAAGTTATGTTCTTACCATAACGTTCCATGTTAGTTGTCTTCTTCTCGCCTTCTTCTTGCTGGATGGGTTTGGAGCCGACCTCGGCTCCGACTCGGCCACTCTAAAAGCTCGAGAGTTGGTTCCACCGGCTCGAGGCTCCCCTTATATCCCATAATGCTAGGCGAGAGTTACCTCAGATCTCGTTTGTAAGCTAACCCCAGCTTATAATAGTAACAGTATAACTGTAAAACAGAGTCCACCTCTAACAACAGGAAGAAAGAAGGGTGACCTACATCCTGAACCAGGAAATATGCAAAATAGCATATGTCTAAGAAAGAGGTGGTAGAAAGAGAGGTCACAATCACAACTCCTCTAGGTCTGTCCAGGCCAGGGGGAAGGAGGGTGGGACGCAAGAAGAAGGCGAGAAGAAGACAACTAACATGGAACATTATGGTAAGAACATAACTTCTATATGTTAAGTTGTCTATCTCGCCTTCATTCTTGCTGGATGGGACCGCGTCCCTAGCACCTTGTCCCGGGTGGCCTAACGGAACAGACTCCTGAGAACAGTGGAACCAAAGTTAGCTCTATGCCTAGAAGCTAAATCCAACTTATAATGAGAAATGAAAGTGTGAGGAGTAGCCGCTGCACAAATGGTGTCAATAGGCAGTCTGTCTTGGAAGGCTAAAGAAGTAGCCAAAGCTCTGGTGGAATGAGCCTTAGGTTTATCAGGCAGCTTTTGATGTCTAATTTCATATACAAGGGAGATCAAAGATGTTAGCCATCTGGATAATGATACCTTTGAAACTGAAAGTCCCTTTCTGCTTTCCGCATAGGAGACAAACAGCTGATCAGATTTTCTGAACTGTTTTGTTCTATCCAAGTAGTACCTCAATTGACGGTGAACATCCAGGCAGTGTAATTTTTGTTCAGACCTATTGGAGTATTCTGGAAAAAAGACAGGTAGATCAATGCTTTGATTTAGATTTGACGTCGAGACCACCTTAGGTAAAAAGGACGGGTTAGTTCGTAAAGATACTCTGTCCTTATGAAACAAAAGATAAGGAGGACGACAGCTGACTGCTTGAAGCTCTGAAACTCTTCTAGCTGATGTAATAGCTACCAGAAAAAGAGTCTTCCATGATAATAATTTTAAAGAACAGGAGACTGCAGGTTCGAAAGGGGGAAGAATCAAGGAAGCAAGAACTAAATTTAGGTCCCAAGGAGAAGGAGGATTTCTTATAGGAGGTCTGAGAAGAAAAACTCCTTTCAAAAAGGCTTTGCAAAGCTTGTGGGACATTAAGGCAGATTCAGAAATACCCACATGAAAGTTAGAAATAGCTGCCAATTGAACTTTAAGTGTAGAAGGAGATGAACCTGCATGGAAGAGTTCAGCTAGAAAATCAAGGACTAATTGGATGGAAGCAGTGAAAGGATCTATGTCCTTTCCTTGAGCCCAATATGTGAAGCGTTTCCACTTACTCAAATAAATCTTCGCAGTGGAAGATTTATGGGAAGCTATCAGAATATCTCTAACAGAGTGAGATAATTGAGGAAGCCTGGCTAAGGTTGGAACTGGAGGAACCAAGCAGTGAGGTTCAGAGAGGGGAGGGAGCGATGAAACTGACCCGACTGATGGATCAAAAGATCTGGAACTAGGTCCAGCTTCCACGGTCGCTCCAAGAGAAAACGATGTAGAAAGGGGAACCACACTTGTCGAGGCCAGTAAGGAGCAATGAGGATCAATGAGGCCTTCTGAGCGATAGCTTTCTGTATCACTTGAGAGATCAGTGGGAAGGGAGGAAATGCATACAGAAGTCCCCGGGGCCAAACTTGGACTAGAGCGTCTCTGCTGGGTTGGCCTGGTAAAGGGAATAGAGTGAAATATTCTCTGCACTTGCTGTTTTGGGGAGTAGCAAAAAGATTGCAGCAAGGCTGACCCCACTTGAGAAAAATTTCTCTCACTACAGAGTCTTTCAGAGACCACTCGTGAGGCATGAGCATGGCTCTGCTCAACTTGTCCGCAATTTGATTGGACTTTCCGGGGATGTGCGTTGCTATCAGAAACCGCTGAGAAGAAATCGCCCATTGCCACAGTCTGAGTGCTTCTCGACACAAGGGGGTATGACCTGGTTCCGCCTTGTTTGTTGAGGTACCACACTACAGACATATTGTCTGTTTGGATTGCAATCGTTCCCAAGGGAAGAGAGTCTTGAAGGGCTTGCAACGCTAAAAGCACTGCTCTCATCTCCAGAACATTTATGTGCAAGTGGCATTCGTTTGGTTGCCATGTGCCCTGGACCGTCCTGCC
The DNA here is from genome assembly GCF_019279795.1 of Protopterus annectens. Taxonomy (NCBI): domain Eukaryota; kingdom Metazoa; phylum Chordata; order Ceratodontiformes; family Protopteridae; genus Protopterus; species Protopterus annectens. The sequence goes on along the minus strand of NC_056750.1, from coordinate 182,008,031 downwards.
CTGATAATGCCCCCCCCACCCGATCAGGGAGGCATCCGTTGTCAGAGTAGCAACCGGAGGAGGTGGAACAAAGGGTCTTCCCAACAAGAGCTGAGGGGAAGACATCCACCACATGAGATGATTTTTGCACGCTTGCATGATCATAATGGTGTGAGACATTGGAAGTTGCTGGTATGACCATTGAGTAAAGAGCATCCATTGAAGGATCCGCATGTGGAATCTGGCTAATGGAAGCAGAGGTATGGCCGCTGCCATAATTCCCAACACTTTCAGAACTAACCTGGCTTTGATTCTGTTGTTGTTGAAAAGGAGTGATACCAGTTTGTGAATGTCTGTTATTCTCTGATGTGTTAGTCTTGCAGACATGTTTACTGTATCTAGATTTGCGCCTATGTAGGTAATAGTACGACAAGGCAACAAAACAGACTTTTCGCAATTTATTGAAATACCCAGCTTTTGACAAACGCGAAAAGTGTAATCTCTGGCCATCAGAAGGAGATGCTTGGTGGGAGCTGTGAGGAGCCAGTCATCCAAATATGGAAACACCTGGAATCCTTGTCGTCTCAGGTGAGAAGCTACCACTGCCATGCATTTGGTAAACACCGGGGGCAGTGGTGAGACCAAAGGGCAGGGCCCTGAACTGAAAATGACTGGTTCCCAGCCTGAAGCGGAGGAATCTTCTGGAGCGTCTGTTCATTTTATGTGATAGCACGCATCCCGAAGGTCTATAGAGCACATCCAGTTTCCTTTGCCCAAAAGGGAAGGATGGATTGCAGCGTGACCATCCGAAATCTTGTTTTCTTGACTGATCTGTTCAAGACACTGAGATCCAAAATTGGTCTCCAGTCCCCTGTTTTCTTTGGAACTAAAATAACCTTGAGTAGATTCCGGATCCTTGCTGGTCTGCTGGAACTGGCTGAATTGCTTTTTGCAAGCAGTTTTGAAATCTCCAAAACCGCTAGATCCCTTTGAGCGGGTGGAACATCTGGAAGGGATTTTTGACTGATTTGGAATGCGAAGAAAGGGGATAGAATAGCCTTCGGAAATGATGGACTGTACCCATTTGTCTTGAGTCAGGGATAGCCAGGCTTCTGGGTACAGTGACAATCTTCCCCGACTGCCTCCGAAGATGGGCAGCCGGGCAACACCTCAGGGATGCTGAAAGGGCTTGTCAGGGAAGGCTTCCCGATTGCCCTGGTTCTGCGGACCCCCCCTGCCCCTAGGGCGACATCTACCATTGTTATTCCTGCCTCTGCCTCTGGCGGGGAAGCGACTCTGTCGTCAGGCGAAGTCCCTTGAGATTGTTTACGGAACCACATCTTTCCACCTTTCTGGCCTTTGGGGTAAGGCCTAGAAGGAGTAGAAAACGGACTCCGATGGCAGAAAGGGTCTTGCCATCAGTTTCGCACCTAGTCAAGGTTTCTTTCACTTGAGGACCAAAGAGGATGATCCATCGAACGGGAGTTAGTGAAAGACGTCTTGAAGGGGTCCTAAAATTGCATAGCCGCATCCAGGCATGTCTACGTAAGGCCACACCTGTCCCTGCGGCTCTGCTCGCTCCATCAGCCGCGTAAGAAAGAAGGCATGGAGGAGTTGGTTATGGAGTTAAGGGTAGCCAGCTGCGTGTTCATCTTATCTTGAAACCCGCAGCTGTAGGGTCCTTTAAATTTCACTCGCTTCCTTGATCAAGTCCCTTTGAAGACGAGTAAAATGGCACAGGTAGTTCAGCGAACGCATGGTAAATGTCGCTGATGAGAACATCCGCTTCCCGTACCTGTCCATGGACCTAGATTCCTTGTTAGGTGGATGGACAGGTACTGAAGGATCAGCTAGCTCCTTCTTAGTGGCAGCAGCTACCACCATAGCAGCCACAGAAACTCGTTTTGTTAAGAACTGTTTGTCTGCTGGTGCTGTTATGAACTTGGAGGGTCTCCTGGGAGTGGGGTCCACTGAATCAGGAGCCGTCCATGCCTTCTTAGCAACCACCTGCATGAGGGGGTCAAAGGGGGGGGACACCCAGGAGGTGGAAGGACGAGAGCCAAACGCCTCAAGATACACAGATTCGTCCTCCGAAGGGTTGAGGGCTGGCCAATTTCCCCTCTGTTTCAGGATCTCCAGAATGTCTGCAAATGAGACATCTTCAGAAGGGGAACGGGGAACCCTCAGAATCATCCAAATCTGTGTCTGACGTGATGGACTCAGGTGAGTCAATGTGTTTCCTCTTACACTTCCTCTTCCGAGGGGCTCTTCTGCCAAATCAGGAGAGGCCTCGGAAGAGGATGAAATCCCACAGGGGTTCCTGAGGAGCTGGCTCTCTGCGGTCCGGGATGAGGGAGTGAGTCGACTTAACCTGAGGCACCGTGAGGGAGGGCGGACGGAGCCGACTGTGGAGTAGAGCCAGGCTCTAACACACTCCGCATGACCTCGAATGCACCCCTGTCAGGCAGAGCCAGAGGTCCCCGCCCGAAGCTAAGAACCCCTCGGCACCGACAGTGATGGCTCCGAGGCCGATGTCGGAGCCGAACTCACCAGCGCCGAAGCACCGAGAGGGAGGGGGTCGGACAAGGGTCCGATGCCACTCACCCCTCGAGCCGACGAGGGAAGACCGGCGCCGAGAGTCTTCCAAGGAATAAGACGGAGCCGGCGATGGAGCCGAAGGCAATTGTATCGGCTCGACGCTATCACAGTCTCGGTTCCGGCCGACCCGGCTCCGAGCTCAAGAGAGTCGAAGGAGGAATATGTTGATGGACCGGGGCAGGCATCGACTGATGAGTCGGGCTCTGAAGCATCTGGGCCAGTGCCTCGGACTTAAGAAGTCGACTCACTACCCTCTGAAGGTCATGATCCGACAGCCTCGATGACCTAGAGGAGTGAGATCTTTGGCTCCGTTCAGACAGCAGGGGAGATCCTGGAGCCGAATGAACGGAGCCAAGAGATGGTGACCTGGACCTCTTCCTAGTTGTCGGCTCGAAGGTCTGGTCGGAGCCGACACGGGAACTACTACCTCGGCTCCGCCGGGCCGAGGAGCCACAGAAACTGTGGACTGAGACTTATCGGCTCCAGCCGGAGCCGATGAAGGCAGAGGTTGAGAAACCTTAGGTCTCGGCTCAGTTGTCGGAGCCGAAGACCTAGTTGCCTTAGAGGGCTTCCCTGTTGAAACAGATAGGGAATCCTCTGGCTTGAGTAAGCCTCTTAATATCAATTTATTTTTTCTTTCCTGCAGGACCCTGGGGCTGAAGTCATGGCACACAGCACAGGAGTCCTGCAGGTGCAAAGGCCCCAGACAGTAGACACAAGAAGTGTGAGCGTCTGTCAGAGACATTTTCTGACAGCACGCATCACACTTCTTGAATCGAGACCTTTGCTTCTTTAGACATTTTAAACAGGTGTAAACAAACACACACACAAACACACTAATTACACCCTGTCAAGTTAAATTATAATAAAAACCACTAACTAGGATTTTAAAATAATACACACACACTCCACTAGGGAAGAGAAAAGGCCTGTAGGCCCAAGGGAAGAACCTAAAGTTCTTGAGGGAAAAAAACGGGAATTTTTTTAGAAGGGGATAAAAATTTCTCTAAACTAAGGGAAATAAGTAAAAATATTAAAATTAAAAGGGTTTTGATAGACTAAATTACACAAGAAAAAGTCACTTACCAAGAACCGGTAGAAAACCAACCTTGAAGCTGTAGCGGCAAACGAGATCTGAGGTAACTCTCGCCTAGCATTGTGGGATATAAGGGGAGCCTCGAGCCGGTGGAACCAACTCTCGAGCTTTTAGAGTGGCCGAGTCGGAGCCGAGGTCGGCTCCGAACCCATCCAGCAAGAATGAAGGCGAGATAGACAACTTAACATAGTAGTATTAGACAGTCAACAAATTCAGAATAAATATGACATTCCATCAGCAGATTGGTTGATACTACAAAGCATATTATCATATGTTAAGGATCTTAATAGTAAAATTATTGTTTTTCTTTCAGCTTTACCCGGTTAGGGGTCGCCACAGCAGAACTCCAGTCTGCTAATGATTGGCAGTAGATTTTTATGGTGCCGAGGTGCCAGCTTGACGCCCAACCTTCAACGAAGGCATGCCCATTCACTCATGTCTTTTGAATACTACTCGACCGCGAGGAGGACATGCAGACTCCACACAGAAGGCGCTCTAGCCAAGAATTGAGTGGGAGAACCTCTTGCTATGAGGCGACAATGCTACCGCTGCACCATTGCTGTTTAATAGTAATTATTAATTCTCCTTATAAATCTAGTCCAAATTTGATAAGTCTAATATCCAAAGTTATATACGACAATTATAATTGGACGAATCTAATTTCAAAATTATACAAAATATTGATAACATATAAAACTAACCCTAATGCAAGATATTGGAATTTCATAGCAAAAGGATGTCACACTACTCTATCAACTGAGAGTAAAACTAATCTTTTATGTTCTGTTAACTTAACATTTAATTTACAAGTATGGAAAATATTTACATGGAAATATATTCACAGGGCATTTATTACACCTGATAAACTAGCCAAATTTAATTCACTTGACAAATCCATTTGTTGGAGATGTTCTTTAAACTGTAAAGTTGATTGGCTTCATATATTTTTTGATTGCATTAATATAAAAAAATTCTGGGAAGAAACTACTACTTTTCTCCAAATTATATTCACAGATAACTTTATTTTAACCAAATCTTTAGTCCTCTTAAATGTTAATGATACTACTGGAATGAATAAAAAGGATCTATACCTACTTTGCTCCATACTAGCTGTGGCAAGGAAATGTATAACTAGAAAGTGGAAGTCTTCACAAGAACCTATTCTGGAAGAATTCTTGAGATTGATGGAAGAAACAATGACATTAGAAATCAAGGTGAAGGAATCTAGAATTTCACCTAAAACGTAGACAAACAATCCTTGGGGAAAAAAATTTAACTCTTATTGAGACATTAACAATGAACCATAAACAATGTGTAACTTTATACTTTATTAATTGAATATTATAAATGTTTGTTACTAATTTCATATATTTTATTTTTTCCCTCTTTTGTTCAGGTCGATTGTACATAGTGTATATAAAGGTTTATAATACTTGTTTATTGATGATTGTATTGTTAAACATTATATTATTTGGAAAATAAAAAATTATTTAAAAAAAAAGAAATAAACAATGAAACAAGTCAAGTATTATACTAGGTCTATTACAAATGAATATGACATTTGAATGCAGTAATCTCACTGGTGCAATAGGACAGCAGATCCCACCAGTCTGTCCAAGTTCACCAGAAGGATCACTGTATATATTTAGATCTGCAAACGCAATGCTTTACCACACAGATGCCACCGGTATTTTATAGTATAGTATAGTATAGTATAGTATAGTATAAAACTGAAATTTGCAACCCCCATGCCAATGGAGGTGACAATTATGTGTTTTAACAATATTCAGCTTCCTGCAAAAACAAGCCATGCTTCATAAAATCTTGAAAGAAGGAGAGGATGGATGCCCAGTAGTTCATATCTGTCACAGAGAATAACAGATCTCATAATCAAAACTATGCAACAAATGTTATATCTATAGCTATGTCTATGTCTATGTCTATATCGTTATCTATATCTATAGATATATAGACAGACAGATAGATATAGGAGCAGAAATAACAAATAGATGCACGTTTAAAACAGCATGAATTTTTAAAAATGAACTGGCATGGACATATGAGGCAGGGAGTTGGCACCAACAGGCACATGCAGTAGGTGACAAGCAATTTAGGACTAAGACACCCAGAACCACATTAACAGGAGTATATATGGAGTGTATCCATTTCATTATAAATACCTGTACAGATAATACGATAGGGTTACATACAGCCATGGCTTTTGATTTACAGCTGGAAGGCTTAGTGGAGACAAGCACAATTAAATGGTGTCAGACATTGGCACATTCAACTGCTAGATACCACTTATAACTGTTAGTCACATATGTGGCTACATAAAAAGCCAAAAAGCTGTGTTTTCTGAATGCCCATGACATATTCAACAAAAATAAATCAATCAAGAATAATGGTTCACTAGTCCTGTTGTCTCCAAAGTACCAGGCATTTAATATGAGAGTGTTAATAGCTTCAAAGGCTGAGTAGGAAGGGTTATTGCAGTCTGTGAGTCATCACCACCTTCCAGTCTCTCCTTGGAGATCTGCACACCCTTGCAAATGGCATCTTAGACCTACCCTGCTAAGTACTCAGGAAACTGTGTTTTACCCAGGTGGCAGACATCACCCAAAACCTACCATCCTAACATGTCCTAGTACTGTGCATATACAGGATGAGAAGATGGAAGGCCTATGCACACATTGTAAATGTGGATACAGCAGAAATTCCATCTAGAAGAGAGTTCCATAAGTTCTTTAACATTTGCAAGTTTCTACCACACTGACAAGGAAGGAGGAACACAGGTTCTGCTGTTGACCACCACAGCTGATATTCATGAATTCAGCTCATCCATACAGTGGTTAATCAATGGCAATTTGTAACATATGAAAATGCAATGCATATATATCTCTTAACCTCTTAGCGTAAGAAAGCTAGGCAAAACCTAAAATAATGTGGGTCAAAGGCCCAAAATAGGGACAGGTTATAAATATTGCTCTCATTAATTTAGAATAGCAGGTTTTGTGTTAGCATGCATTTTTTGAAGGCAATAAAGTCTGAAATCCAAATATGTGTCATTATTTAGTAACTTCAGTCCTCAGTGATTTGGTAAAAAACAAATTTTATAAGGAACAGAGAAAAATATGAGGCAATAATCTGGAAATTCTGTTAAAAAAATCTGGATAGTTGAGAGGCACAAATGCATAAGTTCTATAGTATGTGTGTTTTGCTGTATGATGAAAGGAAGCATGCCTGTCTATTTTCCATTCGTGTCAGCCAAAAGACAATGTGATTGTAGAGTGTCAGTTGGTCCCTGGTATTGGAGATCCTGGATGAGCACCACCTACCCACAGAATTAATTTATGTGAGACTTTCAAGAGCCCACCATCAGGAGCATTCAGTTCTACTTCCCCTTCATGCACCACAGAGGGCATTTATTTTACTTCACAGAGTGGCTTTACAGGCATATGCAGAGGTATGGGTGGGCTCAAATGTCTGTCTTTAATGTGAAATTTCAACAGCACAATAATTGTACTGTTGCACTGGCCTTCTTACAGATCTCAGATGTGATCACTGACTTTATGAAATTATAACTAAAGTAATAGGCTTGTGCTAGCATATGTGGAAAACACCTTCACCTTGTGCCACAAAAGATGCTTTATAATCAGAGCACTACAACCACTGGGTCATGCCCCTGAGTACCTGCTGAAGTGTTGGCTTGCATCTGATTTGTGTCAGAAGGGCATGCAGATGTGGCAGCTCAGGTTGTGAGGCCTCATTGGAAATGGCATATCAATCTTCAGGTGGTCTTTGTGCTATGGGGAGGGGGCAGATCTTGATGGAGAATATCCAGAATACATCCAAGGTTTATGTGAGCGCACAAAGACAGCTAATGAGAATCTGAGACAAGTCTCTTAAGAAGGGAAAACAGCATAGGACTGATTATAGATATCACAATATCATTAGAGTTTTGTCAGACCTAGTGCTTTTTACATCCCCTTCATTGCTGAAATATTTCAGTATATGACAGATTGCTGTTTTGTGGTGATGTTTGCATTGCTGCATACATTGCTGAATAAAAGCATATGTAGTGTATTTAATGAAAGTGGACTCTAGGCAGACTCCACCTTGATACTACTGTTACAATGTAACTTCATTACATTTGCAGTGCACTACACTATGTCCCCTTTCATATCAACTTTTATGTTCTGCTCACCAAAGGTCCAGTTGTTTCAGCATTGGTACTGTCATCTTCCTTACCTCTGTTTTTGCCTGCCTGTTTGCATTTGTTCCTTGTCTGCTGTTCTATCTCCACTCACTGTTTGTCCGCATTTTTGCACAGTGTTTGTAACAGCTGCCAGCTGCCACAGAAATGGGCTTTCAGTCCTTTCCTGTTAACATTATTCATTTGTATATACTGCTCCGGATGTGCCAACAAGATTTCAACTGAGCAACCCCAAAATGTGTCATTTAAATACTCTTTCTACAAATGGGATCAAAGTATAAAAGGTTTCATGAATCGCAAATTGTTTAATCAATTCATTATATTGTTTTCGGTAAGTCTAAATGCAAAATGCAATTCAAAAGAACTAGATACAGACTGGGAATAGATTACTTTTTTTAATTGATGAAAATAAATTATGTGAATTAAGGTTTTTTTATTGCATTTAAAGGTTGAAGGGTCAAGGTCTTATAGTCACTGTTAATTCACAAAGCACTTTTTGAGAATGATAATCCCAAGGGAAGCAGTCTAGCAACCATATGGTAACAATAGATATGAGATGATCTGGTGGATACAAATTGAGTATGCACAATTAAATTGTCACTTTTATCTGCAAACATTGCAATCTGATTAGTTGCATAGCATCATTAATAAAAGTGTTGATACTGGTCTACCTGTTTATGCACTTAGCAAGGCTTTCATTAGATTACACAGATTATGCATTTCACTTTAGGCATATTTCTACATCAATAGATTGTTAACATATGAGTAAACTCACAGTTTGCTGATGCTTATGTAACAGTAGTAAGGTGCACATTAAAAGTAAGGTTTGGAATGTGTGCTCGGTCTTAAGATTTAATAGACTACCTGGATTATCTCTGTTTAGCTCATAGATTATGATACACTGTTTCAGCCATCAGCTGTCACTCAGATTAACTACAATCTGCCCACCTTGTTAGCTGTGTGGTACAAAGGTTTAAAGCCCTGACAGTGACCAATGCAAATCAGGATTGATGATCAATTCATGCCATGAAGAAGCTGATCAGGGAGGAAGGCAGCTCACCCATCCTGCAGTAACACAAAGCACTACATGACTGACATCCTGGAGAGGTGGGTGTTGAAGCATACCAACACATGCATGCCCACCAAGATGTTCATTAGCTCACCAGCACAAATTTCATTCCTTGGAGCATGAATGGGTCACAGGAGTGGCATTGTGGGACTGTAACACACATCAGGCTACCACTCAGAGCAACAGTATAATCCTTGATGGATGCTTGAACAATGGTGTCCAAAAAGAGCTATCACACATGAGAATTAATTGGTCAGTCAAGAACAGGAGGGTTAATGTTTATCAGGTATTGCGAGAAAAAGGCATAGAAAAAATCCTTTAAACAGTATGTATTATATCTGATTATGCATTAATGACTAGTCATTCATTGAGCACAAGAACAATTCACATTGATTCCTAATTATTTCTTTATTTATTCCTTCTCTTTCATCTCTTTTGAACCTTTGCTACTGTCAATTCCTTACACCACTCTTTGATTTTGAAACTCCTATGAAATTTTACAGTTTATGTTTCTAAATCTCAGTACACAAGCCTGCTTTTCATAAGGAAACTTTAGGCTCAGAATTCCTGCTGCTGCTTTAGCCATTCATCACAACTTCTTTTTAACCTCATGATTATAAATGCTGCAAAAATGTAAGCATTTCTTTGCTAAAATTAACATCAATACTTCATATAAATGTTTCTGCTATATTTGCTGCCTTTCACTTCATTAGAGAAATATACTTTTTCTTTTAATTCCGATCTCTTTCTAAATTAGAAACATTCTTCCTTAAAGTTCTTCTACAAGCTTAGATAACATCACAATGAATCACAACCCTACAAAACCAAGAGATCTACATTTTGATGAGAGCGCTAAGTCATTAAGACTGCTGTGGGAGAAAAGCTGTTGAAGAAAAAATGCCAAGTGTCTCATTACAAGCTCTTTCCAGTTAGTGTGCATGTGTTGAATGGCACCATCTAGACCGCTGATATAGTTTGCTAACAAGACTAAATCCTTAAAAAAACTTTGAATATGTCTGTGATGCATCTAGTACAGTGCACATACAGTATAACACATTGAAATGAGATCCTTGTAGACACTTGAGTCTGTTTAGTTTAGAAATGTGTACCAGAATAGGATGATGAGAGGTAGTTTTATGGATATTCTTATGCATTTTATATCAAGTATGACCTATTCCATTTACATGAAAAATTATTCCCAAATACCCAGACCACAAGGAAGTACATGCATTTGTAGATTAAAAAAGGACAGTTGCAGCAGACAATAGGAGAACCTTAACTTACATGATCATGATGCCTCATTTAGGGAAAAAGGTCAGACTGCTTCTTTTTGGAGATGCAGTACAAAGCTGGAAGGTATGCACAGACTTCATGAGGGGCAGAGGGAAACTAGAAGGTTCATACTGAACTGGTATGTTTGACAAAAATCACTTTTCAGCAATCTATGATCATATGAGTTCACCCCATGTAAAGGGCTTAAAACTGCATTTTTTCACATTATGGGCAACCCCCCCCCCTCCAAGTACAAGGGCCTTCACTCATTGTCTCTACCTGCTTACTTAATATAGCCAAAACCAAATATGTAAAGCCTCAGTGTAAATAGAATTTGCAATTCTGAGCCTATTTGATGGACTTGGCTTGAAGGATTGTATTTTGCATTACCAATACCATAATATGGATTAACATTCAGAAAAATACCAAGTCAGAAATGTCATGCATGATACTTGTGCTAAAAACATTCCACACCAATACATTAAAATGATGGAAAAGTGTAAGATTTGCTCCATAATACAACTGCAGCATGGCCACAGAAGGTCATCTTGTCTTTACTCGGCATTCAGCTGTTTTACAGCTCATTTGCTCATGTCATTACCCATCCGTGTATTTCATTGTAAGACACCTGAATACAGACATTGTGTTTGTAAATATACATTCTCAGAGTGTTTGTGACCCGAGAGGCAGATTACATAGAGTCTGGGCAGTGTATGGACAAAGCATCCCCATTAAAGTGGTACTAAGAAGCTTGTCCACCTTGTAAAAAAAAGACTAAAACTGAAGCAGTTTGTGTTCATATTAATAAAGTAGGCCCACCACAGAGTAACTGATAGAAATGGGATCACCAAGGCCACACATTGATGAATTGTAAGCGTATTGCACTTGTAATTATTTCTGGAGAGAATATTTTATATGAAGAGTTTACAGAATCCACATTCAGGGTAGAAATTATGACTACTTATATGGTAACCTTGCACCCTCAGTAGTACCAGCTGTTATTTATTTATTTTTTTGCTATAATTAATGACTATTATTACTATTATTACCTAACTCTTTTTCTGATAGACAAGTGGAAAAGGGAATTGCTATGATCTACAATATGAGCAGTGCGATTCTGAAGAAAACTTGGGAACTTCATTGTGAATTAAGGGATCATTATGTACAAAAGTAGATATTGTAACATGTGGACCTAAACCTCACAACAAAAGTGCGGGTAGTAAAAACAATGCAAATGATATCAAGAATCCTAATTAACAGGGTTCAGTTTTCAACACTTGATACCCAGACACAATGGGCAGCTTCCTGAGCCTAAAATTCTACACTTAAGCAAACGCTATTTTAGAAATTGTGCTTCCTACAAATGGGGAAAGACAGGGTATTTTAAAAAAATGTGTCCCAGTCTATATCCTAGACTGTCATGTTCAACTAATGTCTTGACAGCGCTGAAACCTGTCTCAGCAGAGATGGAAGTGAGAGACCACTGTTTTCTCAGGTATTCTTAGATATGTTTTTGGTGTTTTGGCACAAGAGATCCACCAAAAAGAAGGCCCATTTATAACTTCACACTCAGGGAGCATAAACCTATAAACTACAGTCTCAAGTTATAGGTCTGTTAAGATCCCTGATGTCTGCACCCCTCCCAAAAGAAAGGAGAGCACACTTTCCTCACTTAGCTCTTCAGCATGTCTGAGGGTTGCCATCTGCCATCTCTTAACCTAGATTAAATGGGCAACTGCAGCCTGCCTTTGCTCACATGCTGAAATGAATACCTGCTTTGCCCCATCATTATCCTAATTTGGTATATAATAGTTCTGTTCCAGAATGGCACCACATTGCATTCAGCAGGGCATCTGAATGAGCAGCCAAGGCCTGGCATCCTGCACTACCCTAAAGCTGGAATTTCTGCCTCCTACCCAAGTATCACCCACAGTTTTGCCCCATAGTATAACCACAGCCAAACCAGAGAAATAATATCCATCTTCATAATATTGCTTATCAATTAGAGTGATAACAATTACAAAAGTAATGTGCTTGTTCCTCCTGAAAACATAATGCAAACAACTCAGCTCTAGGATAATTATGATGATTGTTGAAATTTTATATCTAGAAACTGCAGTAGCAAATTATAATGGTAGCAGTTCAGAGATCTGACTGGAGTATAAAGATCTGGGATGGTCACTGTCAACCATTCAGTATAATCTCTGCATATACAGTGGATATAAAAAGTATACAAACCCCTGTTAAAATGCCAGGTTTTTGTGATATAAAAAAATGAGACCACAATAAATTATTTCAAAACTTATCCCACCCTTATTGTGACATATAACCTGTAAAATTCAATTGAAAACTAACAAATCTGTTAGGGGAAAAATATAAAAAATAAAAACGTACAATAAGCTGATTGCACAAGTGTGCACACCTTTAAACTAATACTTTGTTGAAGCACCTTTTGATGTAATTATAGTATTCTGTCTTCTTGGGTACATACCTGCCATCAATTAAAGAGACTCTGATTAACCCCAAATAAAGTTCAGCTGTCCTAGTAGGATTTTCCTGACATTTACTCAGTTGCCTGCTACAGCAAAAACCATGGTTCGCAGAGAGCTTACAAAACATCAAAGGGATCTCATTGTTGAAAGGTATCAGTCAAGAGAAGGGTACAAAAAAAATTCCACAGCATTGGATATACCATGGAACACAGTGAAGACAGTCATCAAAAAGTGGAGAAAATATGGGACAACAGTGATGTTGCAAAGAACTGGATGTCCCTCCAAAATTGATGAAAATACAAGATGAAAACTGGTCAGGGAGGCTGCCAAGAGACCTACAGCAACAATGAAGGAGATGCAGGAATTTCTGGCAAGTACTGGTTGTGTACTACATGTGACAACAATCTCCCATATTCTCCATATGTCTGGGCTATGGGGTAGGGTTGCAAGACGGAAGCCTTTTCTTACACAGAAAAACATCCAGGCCCAGCTAAAATTTGCAAAACAATACAGCAAGTCTCCCAAAAGCATGTGGGAAAATGTGGTATGGTCTGATGAGACCAAGGCTGACCTTTCTGGCCACAATTACAAAAGGTACATTTGGCACAAAAACAACACTTGGCATCGCCAAAAGAACACCATCCTCACGGTGAAGCATGGTGGTGGCAGTATCATGCTTTGGGGTTGCTTTTCTTCAGCTGGAACTGGGGCTTTAGTCAAGGCAGAGGGAATTATGAACAGTTCCAAATACCAGTCACTTTTGGCTGAAAATGAAGAGGAATTTAACATTTCAACATGACAATAACCCCAATCATACATCCAAATCAACAAAAGAATGACTTCACCAGAAGAAAATTAAAGTTTTGGAATGGCCCAGCCAGAGCCCAGACCTAAATCCAATAGAAAACCTGTGGGGTGACCCGAAGAGGGTTATGCACAAGAGATGCCCTGGCAATCTGATAGATTTGGAGTGCTTTTGCAAAGAAAGGAGGGAAAATATTGTCAAGTCAAGATGTGCCATGCTGATAGACTCCTACCCAAGAAGACTGAATGCTGTAATTAAATCAAAAAGTGCTTCAACAAAGTATTAGTTTAAGGGTGTGCACACTTATGCAACCAGCTTATTGTGCATTTTTTATTTTTTATATTTTTTCCCCTAACAGATTTGTTTTTCAACTGAATTGTACTGGTTATAGGTCATATTAAAGGTGGGAAAGGTTTTGAAATAATTTATTGTGGTGTCCTTTTTTATATCACAAAAACCTGGCATTTTAACAGGGGTGTGTATGCTTTTTATATCCACAGTATAATTTATCATTGTTATTATTATTATTATTATTATTATTATTTTTATTATTACCATATTATTATGACCTGTGATAAGTAATATGCTGATCATCAAGAGATACATCCAGTACTTCTTTGTCAGTACCAATGATAGCTGTATTTTATAATTGCATAAAATAATGTGATACAAAAATCATAATCACAGAAATATTGTTTGAGAGAAGGGAAATAATAAACTCTGGAAATAATTAAATAGCATGCTTTAAACAACTGGATACTCTTGCAAATTCTGTTCTTCAAAAGTACAAAATTCTGAAGAATTATTATTTTTTTGGACTTGTCCTTATTCCCTGAGAAGAAAGCCCCATGGCCTGAAAGGTCCATACAGTAAGAGTAAAGCAAATTGGAGTGGAATCCATCATATGCATGAGAAAGCATTATTATATTATGCCCTAATGCCTCCATCATGCATTCCCATGTCATTCAAAGGAGGACAAGTAGTAGCTACTAGTTGGGTAAGTCCATGGCTCCACTTGTGACATACCTATAGGTCCTGCATCCTATCACAACAGTACCTTCAGTGCAATCTCCAGTCTCCATGAAGGAATCTAGCACCAACCATGTGTATGGGACACATACTCCAACCCCCCTCCCACCTGCAGAAGTGAGATAAAGCCTTATCATTCCTCCTTATCCACACTCCAGCTTCTGCAGGTTCCCCAACAAACAGTTAAACATAGGTTTCCTTAACCACACTCAGAGCGTTCATGCTTCAATGCCAACAGAGCTACAAAGGAACAAAACTGTGAAGGCCATGCACCATGTAAGAAAACAGGGGGCTAGGAACTCTCTTAGGCCTAATTCTTGTAACTGGTCAGGAGCTCATTGCCAGAGAAATCAACATTGTCTTTTGTCTCAGATCTGACTGATCAAGTCAGGAACACTGTGAAAGTAATTCACTCATTCCATCACATAGAACTGCTCTAATTTTTTTGTACGTTTTCTTTTTTTTTTTAATGCTTATCTATTATTCAAAACAATATGAAAAAATAATTTCCTGTATGAAATCAGGAACAGAACTATGTTTTACTTATTTGTTATCATGAATTTCTCACTATTTTGCAAATTTTGTGCCATGCAGAATAACATTTTAAGGCAAAGTGAAGGATAATAAAGCTTAATGCACAGTTACCTAGATACACTGATCATTTTTTAAACATTTTCTACATTCTCTGTAGTTCAGTCAGGAAAAACATTGGCACAAAGTTATGTGTTTCCAGTATTGCCTGTTTGCTTCTAGTGATAAACCAAATAGGTAGAAAAGACAGCACAAATATCGCTCCTCTTCAAGGTATTTATTGTTTCACATTTAAGTTAACAACACTTGACATGCATGCAATTCTGAAAAAAAATGAATGAGAGAAAGAAAAGAAAGAAAGAAAGAAACACCTCACTTGGAAAAATGTTGATGCAGTTAAGATAAGTACATGCAAAAGTGGCATATGCGTCTTATTTTGGAAAAAAAACATCAAAATCACCCAAGGAAGGCATATGAGTCATAATAAATTAAGTGCAAAATGAATAAGCTAAAAACTTTTTTTTACTTAACTGCTGCTTACAGATGTTGTCATGGCTCTCCTGAGGCCTTCTCTCTCCACTCTGCAGACTTAGGTTATTCAGTTTGCAAATGAGTGTTTAACCCCTCCCAGGCCAGGGTCACCAGTAGTCTTGAACAGTGACAAGTGAGTGCCACAGGAAGAGACAGTAAGCCTCAAATCTTCTTCTGTTTTGGATATTGTTGATCTATAAACAATTATGCTTGTACATGGTTGTGTTTTACCTATGCTTTTTTTTTTCTTGGTGTCTGTATAAAATGTTATTTCTTGGCTATTCAATAAACGTCAGTGATAATGAAGAAAAACATCTACCACTGCTGTTCAGTGGGGAGGCTTGATAACTGAGTGAGGGCCCTACCTCCACAGCAGGCGAATGTCTCATTACAGGCATCAGACATAGCCACAGGGTGTTCATCTTTCCTGGGTCCTGGGCAGCAACACCTTCCATGACACACACCCTTGCCTAGTCTGGTAGCCTTTCTGATCCCTGGTCTCCACCCCTATTATACTGGAAGGCATAAATCAACTGGCATGCAGTCCCTGTCCCATCTTCTTAAAGAAGGCAAGCAGGCAAAATGTTGTCATTGTGGCAATACTTTTTTAAATGTAAAAGGTGTAGTCTTAAAGGTGTAGATGGCTGGGCATCTTATGGCCCTGTTATCACTTGTCTATTATTGTTTGAAAACTCTTTATCCATCACTGGACCCTAGAAGGTGGCTAAGACACTAAACCATCTTCAGTAGACTGGGTTATATCAGGTTTTTCTCATTCAATGTCAACAAGGTGGGCACATGAAACTGAAAACTGCAAGAAAAAGATAATAGACTCAGCAACTAATATCAAGACTGAACAATGACCAACTGTAAAGACAGCACCAGGGAAGATGGTCCAAGCAGCCAAAAGTAAGCTTTCCCCTCTCTGGGAGAGACACATAAGAGTGCTGTGTATTTCATAATATTGTAGTATATTCATCCTCAGGGAAGGTAGGACATAAAGCATCTCCTTCAGCAACAGTATGAAAGCCTTGCTTACCCACATCATCTCTCACACGTACAAACCTCTCTATTCCTTAAATGTCTTTTTTGTTCTGACAGAGGGAACCCACTCATTGAAGAAATCCCTCAGGACACTCATTTAAAAAACATAGAATAGGTGAGCTGAGGATGAAAGCTGTCAGAGTCAGGGGACAGCCGTGCGGGAGGCAAAAAGCCAAAGGAAATAACTGCACATGTATTTCTCTACACAAACAAAAAACAGCCTGTACATTTCAGTCAGGAGTAATAGTAATAAACAATAAAGTATGGATGGTTTCAGATGTATAGGGACAATGTGACAGCCAGCATTTGCCTAGTAACTAAGTCAATTTAGAAGTGATTGAAAAACACTCTGTATACCTCTGAATGGTACTAAGTCAGAGGACATCTATAGCATTTCCATTTCTAATAAACAAGCACTGCTACAAGCAAAGCTAAACAGACAGTTGCAGGAGGATGTACATCACTCTCTGTCTAAATGCAGTTGAGGTGTTGTGAATATCCAAGCATAAAAATCTATGGTTTTTCAACAAAAATCAAACCTGGTTTTATTACTCTCCACCAAGTCAGTGGCTTCATTGTCAGAATCTTTTGTTATATGACAAGAAAGAAAATGTTGCAATTTTACACAAAGACATGGGATTTATATTCATAGTCACAGGGTTCACACTCTTGTAGTATTTATTGGAAAAGAGAACCACTATGCTTATATGTAAATTCAGGTATTGAATATTATTTGCACTGAATAAGTAAATGTGAAGCTGTTTTTAAAAAATGCCCACTTTTGTCAAATTCATAAACCTGCTGAAGTTAATCTTTAAGTATGTTCAAAGTGGAATACTGTTATTGGCCTGCAGACCAAAAGGTAGTGGGCAACATTACCGCAAAACAATTTGGCCAGAGCAGCAGATAGCCAGATTGCAAAAGCAGTTTCAGCTTTGTTGCTGAAGCAGAGAGGACAGCTGTCAACAACCATACTACTCTACTGTCCCAAATTTTGCCACATAGTTTTGCTCAAAACCATCATGAATTATTTGATTGTCCTGTAATGCACTGAGGATTACAGTATGTCAATAATACCATTCCTTAAATTTTCATACATATGTTCAAAAATACACATTGATGCAAAACTCATTTTAATATCATTATTAGGTGCAGTAGAGCAATTATCTTTAGATGCATTTGTACCTCTCATTGAGGATGCAGTGATAAAGCACATATTGTGGCAAATTAAATAATTATTAAACCTACAGATCTTCATGGCATCTGTCCTGCTTTCTGCTTCAGCAAAAACACCAAACTGGCTTTTTGCATTTGGTCTATCTGCTGCTCCAGACAGATTGCATTGCAGTAATATTGCCCAAGACATTATGGTCTGCGGGCTTACAACAGTATTTTGTGCGCAGTATTAAATGAATATGTAAGCACTTATCTAATTATGAAAGTTTTCAGGTATTAGGAACAAACACATGGTTGAAGTATTTAAAGCAAGTGGCATGCAATGCAGTTATTTTTGTTAACTTTTAAAAACTGTAATTTTTTATGTTTTATATATGAGTATCCTTATGCGGGCACCCAATTGGTTTCTTCAAAAGACTGGAAAGGGAAAGACAGGGAAGACTGAAAATGGGGAGACATAACAAAGAGGGAAACATAGAAGGAACACTTCAAGTGGGCAGTGCTGCAGGAAATAGGAGTAGAGGGGTATATATTTTTGGTGGGGGATATATCCCCCCTCATATTTTTTTTAAACTAAGACAGTAGTTTGGGTAATAAGTAGGTTAAAGAGTATAGGATTGAGGATTAGGGAAGGAAGGAAGTGAAGAGGAGTTGGGCTCAGTAGGAGACCCAGTCCACAGGACTTCAAGCATTTCTTCTGTCTGATAGTGTTGCAAGAAAGGACCCCAATGATGAAGGGGTTGAAGCCTGTGGTGGCACTGTGGTTGGTACTGACCGGGTCAGTGAGTCTTGAACCCACTGAAGAGCATCCTGGACTGGCTGAAGAAGTCTGTCCACTACCTGTCCATCAAGCTCACAGTCTGTGAGGCTTTCCAGGCTGTCACATGTCAGGGTGCCTACAAGACTAGTGCCACCACTCTGATCCTTTGAGGATGTTCTTAGACAGGCATAGGGCAAACACTTTCTGACTTGGGAATAACATGGCTGGGCTGGTCCTATGAATTTGAGATGTGTAGAAAAGTGAACATAAATGGGACAGAAAGAAAATAAAGAAAAATAAAGTAATGCATAATTAAAATAAGGAAAAACAGAGATCAAGATAAACAAGAAATAGAGACAAGCAAGAAATGGAGGCATCAAATGGATTTGTAATACAACAGTACAATCTTTATTAACAGTGATTTCTTATTTTTATTAAATATTCAGAGAAAAAAATCTGAAAAATGGTAGTGAAAACATGGGAACAATCAGTATATTGCTATCAAGTGGTGGTGATTTTTACATTTGCAGTCTACTGATTTGAATGAGATATGCTGTTGCAACATTAAAAATGGTACAACATTTGAAATTTCTGGCTGACATGGATTGTGCTGCAATTATGTACTGTAAGCACTTTACTTCTTTTATTATATTTGTATATGAATTACTTCTGCATTTATACTTATGAAATTAGTAAAACATAGAAAAATCTTCATTTATTGTTTAACATTTTTTAAATGGAAATAATATATTTTTTTGCATACTCACAAGAACTCTCAGTCGACTTCTTCAGCTGCCTTTCCTTCTGAAATCTACTGTAGGATATCTTTTCTGCTGCATAGAGAAGACATAAAAGAATGATTGCAAAATACGTGTGTTAAAATCTTTCTTACATGATCATGTTTACTAATCAGCAAGGCACTAAAAATATTGTTATACTTGCTTAATATGTGTGCTTATTTCTGTGCACATTTCTACTGAGTCTCACTATAAGCTCTCATTTACTAAGCAGGAAAACAGCAAAGCACAAACGTTCATGCATTCATTGTACCTAATCTATCTGTGCTAATAAGCATTTCTTCTTCACTGCAGGTTGAACTAGAAAGACAGCATGACTTCCTTCAAATTGTTGCATTTTTGTGTCTGTGTACAGCTTATCTCTTTGAAGGATGGGTACTTTTTGCAATCTCTGCATACATTTCTATTGAAGTTTCTGCTTTCTGCTATGCCTTGTATACTTTATTTGCAGTTTGAAATAATATCATGGAAATTTACACAAAGAAACATACATTCACCTTTACCTCAAAGGGTGAAGCTGTATCTGCACATAAAAATGTAACAATAGAAAGGAAGTTGTGACATCTTTCCAGTTCATCTTGCAGTACACAAATCCTATTTATTGTTACAGATGGATGCACTGAAAATATTTAATGGCAATGTGTGCTTTCAGAATTTGCAGCTTAGTAATTCTAATCATGTAAGATGATTAAGCAGAAGAATGCAAACAGAAATAAACAAGCAGTGCATTTCTCAGTATCTTCTGCGCTGGTCTCTCAATTGCTACTTTAACTCTCACCCCACCTCCGCTCTGCCTAGGCTGTGACAGCTAATTGAGTTCAGCCATCTTGTTACTACAGTTAATATTTTGGAGAAAACTACTATCATAAATAAAAAATAGTTTGTGGCCTACACAAACCAAAAAATTTTTCCTAAAAATTGTCTGACTGTAGTACAAGTAACTAATAAGCTAAATGTTTGCCAATACAAATATGCTCTTTTCTGTTTGTGTGTATCTCTCTCTCTCTCTCTCTCTATATATATATATATATATATATATATATATGATGTCTGTGTGTGTTTATTCTTACATATTTGTTTACTCATGCATGTCTATTTGTAATCATGAAAAGATAAAATGTCTTCACATCATGAAAAGATAAAATGTCTTCACATAAGCATGCCATATTTGTATACAGATGCATAACTATTTACAGATACGTTTACGCATACTCATGCCTTTAAATTATGCATAGATACATATTTGCACTTACACTTCATCCACTCATCTGCATTTATCCATATTTATCTAGCATATTTGGAAATCTATTTTGGTAAGATTAAAAAAATGTAAAATGAATTACTAAAGTAATCATCCTTCTTGCCATCACCTGTTCTACCCACTCAACCAGTTGATGAGGCCTACACCTCTGTAGGTGTTTCTATGGCCAATCGTCAAACAGTGTGTTTATTGAATGGCTGTTCACTGAATACTAATTGTCAAAACCTCTATTAATCAAATGGCCATATCATCGTAATGATTTTCATCGAATGATGATAGTTGGCCACCATAAAGGAAGCATTACCAGATACTTACTTACTGGTAACATACCTATAATGAAACCTGCCATTTCACTACTGTAGTGTGACCTTGGAATTGGTATGTATAATTAGCAGGGATGTGGGGGCGCAGTCCCCCACATAATGAGTGTTCGGTATTATACTAATGTTCTTCTTCTGGGAGGCTGTACCCCTCACAACACCATTAATTATATATACCAACTTTGAGGTCACACTACAGTGGGGAAGGGGAGATATCCTTATGGGTACGTTACTGGTAAGTAAGTATTTGGTAACGTTTCCTTTATGGTGGTCAACTATCATTGTTCGATGAAAATCATTATATGGCCATTCGATTAAAAGAAGTTTTGACAATTAGCATTCGGAAAACAGCCGTTTGATAAACGTTCTTTTCAATGATTAACCATAGACCCGTATAGGTCATTGTACCTGTGGTGGCACTGGGGCATCGAGTGGATGATCCCTGTTCAGGGATTGAAAGGTGCTCAGCTAACGCATCCCAGATGTCAATTTTTTTTCATGATGTGCCATGTACTGGTATTTTAATTTTTTTCCAGGTTCAACTCCCTTAAGAGTTAGACCATGATTTTGGTCTCAATCAGGTTGGAGCTCAGTCTCACACCTTCACAGGTGCTGCCATCTTTCAAAATACCATTTCCAGAATGAAGAATGTAAGTGCAGGGCTGGTGTTCACAGGTTTGGAACTGTACCCTCTAGAGACTGACATCACCATAACCAAACACAGCTACCATTTAGAGGTGTTTGACATGGAACTGCTATTACTGGCAAGTTTGGTTCTACCAAACTGCTTTTTCACATTGTTTTCTTTAAAACAAAAAAAGAATAGTTTTGCATTTTCTTGGCATGGTAAATAAAAGTCATTTATAAAATCATTAGTCTTTAAATTACTTATATGTGTTTCTGCTTCTGTGATGTAATGTTGTTATCTATATGCAAACAATAAACTTGATGGTTATGCATTAATCATTTCTTTAAGCTTGACTTTCTCAGTGTTGCATTAGTAAATCTTTTTTGTTTGTTTGTTTTATTTTAATTCACTTTATAAATAAATCTTCCTGTTGGTGTCATTATCCTATAATGTGAACTACTGAGTTTTTTTCAGTATTTATAATATGAAACAGCAGATGATTTTTATACACTGATGTCAATATTTAACTTTAAATTCAATGAGTTAAAAAAAACATATTGCAGAATATGTGTACACACAATGTGACTTATTATTGAGACACTTTGCATGTGTCTGAATTTCATTTCAATAATGGTAGTGCTTACAATTAAAGGAAATAATCTGGAAAGGTGTAGGGCATAACATGCAAATAGCACTAACTTACACCATTAATGGCTCATCTATTATCAGGACTTTCATTTCAGCAATGGTGCAGCTGACAATTACACAGAACATAAACCAAACATTATATACTATTAAGAGAAACACTCCTTAAAAAAGAAGATTACATGAATATCCAGCCATCTACACCAGCACTGTTGCCACTTTACCCTTACTACAGAATTGATTATTTATATTTTTGAGGATACAACTGGATGTGTATGACAAAATGAAGGAATCTGATGTGCAATACCTTAAAAGAGAGCAGCAACTCATTTCTAATTTGTATTAGTCAAAACTGATGAAACACGGAATAATAAAACGGTATGTGATACATTTTCCATTCAAGTGCAAGGTATGAACTCATGATAAATGAAAGTTTAGATATTTAGATACATATATTTTGGCAAATTCAAAGCAGTTAAATACTGAACAAAACAGTTTTATTGAATTTATCATTTCAGTAGATTCAGTGCATGCATGGATAAGTACACTCCCTAAGCAAAATGTTCTGTGCAGAACAGTTAAAATGTAATTATCTCTTATACGATACCTTATGATATCACTAAATTGGTGTCAGTGAACTGTCAAGCATGACTTCTATAAACAATAATATGGGTACCTGTTCTGAAATAAAAAAAAAATTTAAAGATAAAATGGAATGTCTGATGAACAATGCAAGTAGACCATGCACTGCACAGCATAGCCCACACACATCACTGCATTTATATGTGTTTTTTAAAAGGAAGGAAACATTAACCTCAATGCCATGGTCTATAGATATGGATTAGGCACTGTTGCTTTATCGGAGCAGCTGTATACCTGCACGAGCCAGATGCATGGAATATCTTACTACTGCTGCTGACTGGTTATCATTAATTATAGTAGAAGTAGAAATGGCAGCTACAGTGACACCATGGATCACCTCACCACCAGACCAGTGCATGACCATATTGCGCAGAATGCAACATGCAGTAAGCAACCTACATACAGTAGCTGGATCATGCAGAAAGGTACCCCAGACTCATCCAGGCATCTGAATTGGCTTTCCAATATGCTGAATGCTCTATATATAATACAAATCTGTGACATGGCTGTATTAAAATTAGCTTCAGGAGCTCCACTTGGATTTCTCACTGATGTCATGAGCCATGACTCCAGTGGATATCCTGCATCACCTGTAAAAAAGAAAAAAAAGAAAGGAGGGAGACAAAGCAAAGAATAAGTCGTTTGATATTAAGTAATGCATTTTACTATGACTAGCTACTTAAATTATTTTTAAAAAGGCATTCTTTTCTAGCTGCCAACAAGATGACCACTAGGCATACTACCTTGCAGGAAGAGATGGTACACTGAGCTAGTGTGCCAGATATAGGAATCGTGTGCACTGCCAGGGTGCTGGGCAGACATGTTGGTGATGTACTCAGATGCATCACATACTACCTGGCAGTAAATGAAGTGGTAGCACTTCTTATTGTGGTACTGCTCCTCCATAGACCAGACTTAGTTCTAATTGCATCATGGTTACAATCTAATACACTGAGTACATCAAAGAAACGTGCCACTCCATAAAAGGCATGCAGAGTCTGGGCGCGGACCTTAGATGAGACTGGAAAATTGATGCACTGATCCACATGTGCCAGGAGTGCATCCAGGAACTGCTATCCTTGAGGCAGAAGCCTGTGAAATATCCAACATGATGCAGTCAGTGAGGGCCATACATACCTCAGTATCCAAAGCAGAACCCAATACAAATATTTTTAAAAAACCAAGCACATATGCACCTACTTTGTGTCCACAGATAGAAACATTAATGAAAGCTTGTGAACAAGATCTATATGCTATGTACAACAATGGTGCTTTCATCAAGAAAAGATTTTTGAACTGAACCAAAAGAGAAATTGAAGCACTTAAGGAATTACATAACAATACTGACATCATGATTTGTCCAGCAGATAAAGGTGGAACTACCATGATATTGAGTAAGAAATACCATGTACAGACCATGCACCACATTATTATTATTACAGTTGTCATGACTTTACCCAACCTAACCTAACTAAAATAAACCTCAAATGTATATATATATATATATATATATATATATATATATGTATTCATATATAATATGAATGAATAAATAAATACATACACCTGTGAGCTTATTGCAGTGATAAAAATGCATACCATAAATACATACAATGATAAGCTACCAAATACTAAGTCATGACAACTGTAATAATAATGTGGTAAGACTATTAGGTTGTCTATAATTATGAGGCAACCCTTGGTAGGTGAATGCTTTCACAAGTATTTAATTACTATTTTATTAGTTGTTTTAATTGTATCAGTTATTTGGTGCTTAGTATGATTTATAAAAGGAGTTAATGGAGGTTGGTTTTATGTCTGAGGAAGTCTCACTATTGGTGAGACGAAAAGCACTTTACCTGGAAATAAACAAGTGGATTTTTTCAACTTGGTCATTCATTTTTCTGCATATCTTTTGTGTTTTTTGGCTGACTGCTGTTCCTCCCATTTTTTACATTGGATTCGTATTTGGTTTGTTTCCTGTCATTCTCTTGTTGTAGCAGTTTGTTTGTTGTTTAGAATGGAGAGTGAATCAAGCAGTGCAGAAAGTAGCTCTAATTTAGAGCAGGATGGTATCGCTGCCATAACGGCTATTGTGGGACAATTAACCAAACAAGTAGAATCTCTTTCCCTCAGACTGGATTCATTGTGTGGGGGACTGCAATCTATCCATCCTCCAAATGGAAGTACTGGAGGATGTCTGCCATCTTTCAACAATTCTCCTAGTGACCCGATGGATTTACTGTTGGATTTAAGTACATATAGTAATGTGGGTAATCTCTTGAGCAACACCCTGAGTAACACCCAGGGTACAAGCCATAACCAGGGAATAGTAGCCCAACCACAAACTCAACCCTTGGGGCATATTGGAACTTCGGTCCACGATTTGGGTGGCTGGCTACAGGAGCTACCTTTGTTTCAACCAGCTAGTGCCAGCGCTTCAGCAGAGGTTACGGCAGAAGGGTTGGAGAGCAACACAAACAACATCAGGCACAATTTGAAACTTTTGAACACAAAAATGGTCAAGTTTAAAAAATGTCAACTGGAGATAGCATATTTTAAAGAATGTATTGGGGAGGGGATAGTCCTGAAAGGACTTAGAACATGGCAATACCCAACTGGTCTAGTCGACAGTTCCCCCTTCCACAAAGATCTGGTAAAACTTTTTAATAAGCAGGGAACAGAATTGTTGGAAGTTATGATTAAATATTATCAATTAGCAGCAGATTCCTTGCTCAATGAGATCATTCTGCTAGATGAAGTTATTAAAAAAGACACATACTTTATGCGTTACAAATATGATTATGACAGGTGTTTTTTAAGTACTGATCAATATATGGGAAAATTGAAAGCAACTAAAATGAAAAAACTGAGGAGGGATAGGGAAGCATATAATTCATGCTCAGCGTACCCAAAACCTCCATCATCTCAAACAGGAGCAGGGACTGGCCTACATGAAGAAGGAAGTGGATCCCAAAACCAAGTAGTGCAAGTACAACTCACCACATCAAACGTTTGATATGAACATCAACAAGGACATTATAAATGACAACATGAAAATGGTGGGGAAAGATTTGCACCTGAGGAAACCCATATAGGGAATATTAACACCACTTCTAGGAGTAATGGAAATGTAAATTTTCAAAGTCAAGCCTCGGGGTACAACCTGAGGCAAGGCCTTCCTCAAGTAACCTACAACTCTGCGTGGAGGCAGATACAACGGGTGAAATAATGGAAGAACTGCCGACGGGTTGCAGAGTGGTGTTGAACACTGAAGGGGTTTTAAAATTTTAAATTTTTCATGTTTAACTGTGGACTCGATTTTAGCTGACTTATTGGCAAAGGGTCAAACGTTTGTTCCAGCAGGTAGAGCTAACTTTGCAGACTCTATTATTGATTTAAAACTGTATATCAGGAAATTGAATTTTAAAGTATTGTTTGGTCAAGACAGGGAATTGAATAATCCTTTTTACATTTCATTTCTAGTACATTTTGTCCACAGATTCACCCTACACTGTCACTTTATGAACAAATGTGTGAACTAGGTTTGTTTAATTTAATGGGCACACAGAGGAAAAAAAGGTTGAATAGGTTAAATAACATAACAAGGGATGAAAGGCAGGCTCTGACTTTGCTTCAGAATGCACAAATTAGAGTGATGCAACCAGATAAAGGAGGGGGGTTAGTGATAATGAATAATAGCGGCTATCGAGCTAGAATGGAAAAAATACTAGCAACGGACACATATGTTGAGGTGTCACGGAAGGAGCTGAACGTTGCTTATGGGAGGATTCGGTCTTCAATAGAAGAATTCTTTATTGAAGCTAGGATAGACATGAATATGTATAATTATATCAGTATGTCAGCCCCCAAAATGCCAATCCTGTTTGGTACTCCTAAAATACATAAATGTATTAGCGACCCACCAATGAGACCATTGGTGGATGCAAGAGGGAGCATCACATATGCTTGTGCAAAATTTATTGATTCCAAACTGAAAAAGTATGTGGCATCACAGTCTCAGATTTGCAAAGATTCGTGGTCATTTTTAGCTAACATACATAAGTTAAAATTTAACAACAGGTTTAACTTTTTAACAGTGGACGTAAAGGATTTATATACGTCCATTCCCCACTTAGAAGGGATTGAATACCTTAGGCTATTTTTAGTCAAGTCAGGAGCACCTAATGATGAAATTGATTTACTGGCTGAAATGCTAGATTTGGTCTTATCGAACAACTTCATCACATTCAACAATCAATTTTATGTTCCAAAAACAGGGGTAGCGATGGGGTCACCATGCGGTGCCAGTTTTGCCAATTTAGTTATGGTGTACTGGGAGAAAGAATTTGTCCTAAAAATGACGGATATAAAGAAGAAAATTTACTTTTATACACGCTACCTGGATGACATGTTCATGTTAATAGATGGAGGGGAGGAAGAGGCTGAAGAGTTAATCACTTACTTCAATAGTACAACATCATTTTTGAAATTTACATTCACATTCAATGAAAGGAGCATTTCATATTTAGATGTGGAGTTAAAGAAGGACTTATTAGACAATTATTACTATGCGAAGATTTTTAGAAAAGATACATATTCTAATGCCTTTCTCCATTTTAGTAGTTGTCATCCCCTATTTCAGAAATGTTCAGTAGTTAAAGGGCAACTGGTAAGGGCAGCGCGCATGGTGACCAAAGATAATGCTTTTTTGTTGGAATGTGAGAATTTAGAAATGATGTTTTCAAAGAGAGGGTACCCACATTGGCTGATAAAAGAATTGATGAAAGAGGTAAAAGACAAGAGAAATAGGGGCTTTTACCAACCCATTCATGGCAATGAGAGTGGTTTTAGGACCCCAGAAAGTACACCGAGTGGACAACAATCAATGGTGAATTTAACTTTGGGTGTCAGCTTCATTACTAAATTTAGTGTAGATGGATATGAGATCATGCAGATTATTAACAAAAATTGGGATATTATTAGGTTTGATACCACACTAACCTCTAAATTGAGTGGCTTACCCAAAGTGGTATTTAAACAAGGGAATAACCTCAAATTGTTATTAGCTACAAACAAGGAGAGCTCAAGAGGACAAGCCAGAATAGGAATGTTCAAATGTGGCAGGTGCACCTATTTTCCATACATGGACATTGGGGAAAGATTTGTAATCAGAGGTGTTAGTTATAAGTCCTACCAGAAATTTGATTGTCATACTAGGGGAGTAGTGTATGTGGCCTGTTGCCAGAATTGTCCTTCTTTTTACATTGGGAAAACCGATCATAAACTTAAAGGGAAAGTGTATGAACACCTTTATAGCATTCGAACTGGGAAGCAGGACAGTGCTGTGACCAGACACATTTCGGAGTTCCCCACACATTCCTTTAAATTTAGGGCCATTGATTCGGTCCGACTGAACACGTCATAGGTCCGGGTGCATTGATGCTTGAAAGGTTGGAATTAATTTGGCAAATACGTTCTAGGGCCTGCCAGTATTCAGGTCTTAATGAGGTTTACTCAGTCATGTGCATTTTGAAATTGAAAAGCCTCTTAAGGTAATGTTTGTGATTAGACATACGTTTAGGTCACATTTATGTATTTTTATGTAATTTTATGTATTTTTATTGTAATACATATGTTGACAAATACAGTTTTTATTTTATATGTATGAACATTTTAGTTTGTAGAAAGGATGACATGAGTTAGGTGAACAATATAACGTGTAGTCTGGATGTTAATATATTTATTATAGATTCACATTTATAAGGAGTGACAGAGAGTGGGGTTTATAGAATGGAATTTGTGTTTTACGTTTGTTATATATTTACTAACAGGTTTTTTAGTATTTGGTAGCTTATCATTGTATGTATTTATGGTATGCATTTTTATCACTGCAATAAGCTCACAGGTGTATGGATTTATTCATTCATATTATATTTGAATACATATATATATATATATATATATATATATATATATATATATATATATATATATATATACATATATATATATATATATATATATATATATATATATATATATATATACATATATATATATATATATATATATATATATATATATTTGAGGTTTATTTTTGTTAGGATGGATAAAGTCATGACAACTGTAATAATAATGTGGTAAGACTATTAGGTTGTCTATAATTATGAGGCAACCCTGGGTAGGCGAATGCTTTCACAAGTATTGAATTACTATTTTATTAGTTGTTTTAATTGTATCAGTTGAGTTAATTGGTACTTAGTATGATTTATAAAAGTAGTTAATGGAGGTTGGTTTTATGTCTGAGGAAGTCTCACTATTGGTGAAATGAAAAGCGCTTTACCTGGAAATAAACGAGTGGATTTTTTCAACTTGGTCGTTCATTTTGCTGCATATCTTTTGTGGTTTTTTGCTGACTGCTGTTCCTCCCATTTTTTACGTTGGATATGAACAGACAGACTATGCACAGAAGATCACTCCCTAGGAACCACTTACAAGTATGCCAACACATATATTATAAGCAACAGTCAAACCACTAGAAACTTGTATGCAAAACATTCCCGGTCAACAAATGTTAAATAAATAAAATAAAAAAAATAAAAAAAAAATCCACTTTAAGCTATGTGTGAGTTACACAAACCCAACTGTCATTTAGGTTATGACAAATATTTCAGACACTATCTTCAGAAAGCATATCTTGCTGTTAAATGATATTTAAACACATGTTTATTTCAATCAGACTTGTAAGCACAGTTATAGTGTGATTATTGCACATACCTTAGTGAAGCATGAGGGGTATTCCAGCATTCTAAGCAATATTTATGTATGTATTTACTTATTTATTTATTTGTAAGCATTTGTTTACCAGGAAAATCCACGGGGCCAAGCATAACCCATTTCCAGTGGAGGCCCAGGGAGAAAAGCTCCACAAAAAACACACTTGGAATATCAAAAGCACCACAAAAAACACATTTAAAATATACAAATCTCTAAGGGAAAAATTATTACTAAGAAGCACATTCTGAATGTATAAAGCACACTTGATAAACTTAAATATAATATAGTACAAATACAGTTGACATGGTAGTATGGGTAAATATCAAATGCTTAGTAAGCATATTATAGCTGAGGTTCTAAGCTTAAAATAAATTAAGAGACTATTAGAAGATGTGTTACTGGAGTTGTAGTACTTTAGAGGAAAAATGGGGAAGATATAAGAAGGCATGGGTAAGAAATTGGCAGTACACATTGTAATGTAAAAAAGACAGGTGTGTAACTAGGATCAGATACATTTTATTTAACAAAATGGACCCCTAGATTTAATAAACTCTGTGTAGGCATAGTGTATAGCCTAAAAGGAATGTTATCATATCCATATACACGGCTCCCTCTCGCAGTGCGCCATGCATATTAATCATGGCATGCTGCCGAGGGAGAGCCATGGAACATGGTTATTGAATCAGTGTAGGGAGTGTGGTGCTAACTGTGCCTGCAGATGAGTAATACACTCCCTGCACTGTCCAATTGTATTGTATTAATGTAATTTAAGTTTTTCTTTTTTATTTCTTTAAAAAATATGTTTGCGGGGTGCGGCATGGAGTGCAACAGTGCTAAGCAGTGCTGAGACACCTGCCAGACATCTAAGAATAAAAACTGGATATATATATATATATATATATATAATTATTTATGTAAAGGTCAAGTTTAAGCATAGCTGAGCAGGTTTGCACAGTGTGGCGTGGTGATCAGCTCTCCTTAAAGGTAGCTCAGAGGTGTATGTAAAGGTATAGCAAAATTCTACATAGCTACATAGCTAAATGGGTAGACTTACAGCCTCATGTGTAGTAGGTGCAGAGTTTGAATACATGAAAGGACAAGTAAGCATTTTTGTTCTAAATACAAATTAATCAAATTATTTATAAATACTGGCCTGCTGCATTCAGCAAAGCTCTGCTAAGACTTGATAAGCCCTCCTAAGCACTGCATAAACACAATAATGGCTGAAAATGTTTATGCACTGCTCAACACTGCTTGGCTGGTTTTTGGACTGCTAATCATAAGGGTTTTTGGGTCTTAGCACTACTCATCTCAGCTGCACTGGTTTGGTCACTGCTAAGTGACTCACCACATTTTTAAACGTTGCCCAAAGGTGTGTAAGGGCAGGAAAACAGGCTATATTAAGCCCAATAGGTTGAAATACGGCATAATCCATTGGATTCTGTCTCTGAAGGATATTATGGCAGGGGCTGGTGAGGGTTTTCACTTTTGGGTGCAGTGTTGGGGCATCCTAGAGTCCAGGGTCATGGTCAGAATCCTTGTAAAAAAACATGAAGGCCGGCTTCTTCAGGAAGGTTACCAGGGCTCAGAGTGCAAGGCAGATGCCTGTGACTGGCTGGCAAGGGACTTCACCAGTGCAACTGGTATCCCCCGCAGAGGTGAGTAGTGTCGTCACCACTACAATGACCTGAAGAGACATAAGGGGGACACTTGGGTCCAAGAATTTTGGGCAGGGGATGTCCAAAATGTATGTAAGTACTTTCATCGCTGTACCATGAATATGTAATTTGAATGTCTGGTAAACTGACTTGCATAGTGGTGTTCTCTCCCAACAGCTGCAGAGGAGAGGGCGCGCAACCTTGAGGTGCATACCAGGTGCTCGGCCAGGTTGCACCATGAGTGTGCTGAGTACAGATGTATTTTGCTATCTATAGTCAAATAAGAAAGTGTAAAGCATTAACTGTGATTAGGTATATACAGTAAATATTGCATTGCAATGAATGAGGACTTACAGCTGTACTGGAATAAGAGCATACTGCCAACTGTATTGTCAAAAGCAGGGAAGACTAAAACATTAACTGTAATAAAATATGTGCAATAAAGTTTGTAGTGCAATAAATGTGGAATTACAGCTGTATTGCAAAACCTGCATAACGACAACTGTTGCACAATAACTTGAAACATGCCAGTAGCTGCATGAAGGTATCTTTAATAAAGTCTGTTGTGTAATAAGTGTGGAATTAGGGCTGTTCTGCAAGAAATCAATTATGATAACTGTTCTGCAATAAAAACAGGTCTATATTATATTCTCGAAGGTTTTAAACTTTGAATCACTAAAGATCGAACTTTAGTGATCGAAGTCTTAAACCATCAAAACCAAAAAAAAAAAATATATTAAATTAAAAAAAAAAAAACTAAATAGTGTGTAGGCAGGGGGGCAAGCCCCCCTGCACCCCCCACACTCCCCTACTTAAATATACCAACTCAGAGAATGCACTACATTGAAGTAAACGGAAATCTCCCCCTATGGAGATTTTCCATTTAAACGTTCGATGTAGTGCGCTTTCAGTAGTCTCGTGTCGACAATATCGTATTTGATATTGTCAGACTTTGAGATTTTAATATAGAACCAATAAAAACATGAAATAATAAAGGTACCTGCACGAAGGTATATATAATAAAGTGTGTTCATAGGTTCATAGGTTGGTACTAGGCTATCGGCCCTAGGGCCTTATGCAAGCCTAGCCATAACAATTCCCTGGATATTTCTTCCCACAATATTTACTTCTCCAGGCCCCTGTCTAGCAGGGCAACTGACATGATCCCCGGGGTGAATTTCCTATCTCCCATCCAATCATCAAGGTTCCTTTTGAAGAGGGCCAATGAGGCGCTCTGCTTGATATGTATGGGCAGTCTATTCCAGAGTATGGGGAGTCTCTGGGTCAGGAACCTATCCCTCCAGCATGTTTTGTTCATTGTGATGACAAGGTTTAGATCCCTGGAGCGTGTGGCTCTGAGGGATTGGGATTTCTTTAAGTGGAGCATGTCCAACAACTCAGGGTTTAACATGGCCTTGTATGTTAAGCAGAGATCGCCTCTGAGTAGACAATACGCCACAGAGTATAGCTGGAGTTTTTTAGACAGTCAGTATATGGCATCTGCTTTAGGCCTGTGATTCTTTTAGTGAGGTATTTCTGTGGCCTTTCCAGCTGTTGCAGATGTCTTGTGAGATACATACCAAATGGGGCATTATACTCTATAATGGGTCTAATGAGGGATGAGTACAGTGGGGCAATGACCTCCTTTTTTCTGGATGAAAAGCCCTTAGTGATGAGGTGTGCCACATAGAAGGATTTCCTGACTGTTGTGGCAAAGTGGTTATCGAAAGTGAGACCACTGTCCACCTGTGTCCCCAAGTCTCTCATCACACTTTTGATGTTTAGTGTCCTGCCACCTATGTGGTAATTCATGGGTACATGTTTTTTTCCAAAGGGGATAACTATACATTTCTTGGCATTAAGCTTGAGCCCATATCTCTGGCACCAGGCATCTGTTTCTGTAAGGCCCTTTTGTAGAATATCCACATCATTTGGGGAATCAATAATGGCTCCCAGTTTGCAGTCATCTGCAAACTTTGTTAGCCAGAGTCCCTTAGTGTTGGCCTGTACTTCAGAGAAGTAGATGCCAAGCAAGAGTGGTCCCAGGACTGAACCCTGAGGTACTCCACTTGTCACTTGTCTGGAGCTGGATTTGGAGTCGGCTACTTTTACTGTCTGGGTTCTATCAGTAAGCCAGTTAGAAACCCATCGAGTGACGTAGGGATTTATGCCCAGCTTAGTAAGTTTATCTATGATTCCAGAGTGGGGGATGGTGTCAAAGGCCTTGGCGAGGTCCAGATAGGCTGTGTGGACTGCCTTACCCTCGTCCACAGCTCTGGAGACTGATTCAAAGAAGTCAATCAGATTTAGGAGACAAGATCGGCCCTTCACAAACCCAAACTGGGTGGGGTCCAGTGTTTGAAGGTTGCCAATGTCTTTGTTTATAAGTTCCATGATAATGCGTTCCATGCCCTTGCAAATCAGGCTTGTCAGACTGATGGGACGGTAGTTCCCGGGATCCAAGGTGGATCCTCCCTTGTGGAGCAGGATAACTGTAGCTGTGTGCCACTCAGTGGGCATGAAGCCTGAGATGAGGCTGTGATTAAACATGACACTTGCCAGTTCATTGTTGTACAATAAGTGTAGATTCAGAGCTGTTTTGTAAGAAATGAATTATGACAACTGTTCTGCAACAACACATGCACCAATATCAATAACCCAAAGGTAAACTGTGTACATCAGGATTGTCTGGTTTTCATTATTGCATAGCAGCTACATGCATTCAAGCTGTGAGGTACAGTGCTGCAGTCAGGTATAACAGTGTAATAGTTGTAGACTGCAAATAATACCCCATAATCAGACATTGTTTGTTGACTTCACAGATATTTCAACACACTAACAATATATTGTGTACACCTGCATTCTATGTAGTAATATATAGGTTACCTAGTATCTCTGTCATGTTTGAATTTCATGCATGTGTGTTCAACTGTGATGGTAGTCTGGTATAAAACTGCACTACTATTACCAGGACATATTTTGATTCCAGGCAAGCTCTAGACAAATATCAGTCAGTAATCAAAATCAGGATTTTGAGTTCAAGAAGTATTTTTTGACTTCATCCTTGAAAGAGCTGGTACAGTTAATGCTACGGATGTCTGGAGGAAGCCTATTACAGACTTGAGACACTGAGTTTTTGTAGAGGAGTTTGCCAATAGTTATGTTTGGTTTATAAATGGCAAGTAAGTTCTGGTTAGAGCTACAAAGTGAACGGGCAGGGTTATAAGGGGATACTATGATAGAAAGAGATGGACAGACAGAGGGCTAGTTTAGCAAGGACTGTGCAAGCTGCAGCTGGGAGAGAAAGAGGAGCTAGGGGAATGTGAGCCTTTGAAGTTTTTTCAGGGCAAGGCAATAATGTGTTCTATAAGGTTGGCTACAGGCAACTCTCGCTATATTGTTATAGGTCTGTTCAATTTGGTAAGTAGGGATGACTGGATATGGGTCAGGATTGGAGAGGCATAGAGAAGGCATGGAAGGAGGAAGGCCTGAGCTAAAGTGGGTTTGGAGTTGGGTGGTAGGAATTTTTTACTTCTATAAAGAGTACCCAATTTCTGGTTGTTTTTTGTTTTTTTTTTTGTTTTTTTTTTATGCAGTGTTGTATGTGTAAGTTGAATTTTCCCTGGTCATCTATTATAGCACCATGTAGCTTGGTGTGTGGTTCTGCTTAGATTAGGGAGTTGTCAGCGGATGAGATGGTAAAAGTGGATTTGTGGTGGGAGAGAGATTTGGGAAGAAATAATAGGAGCTTAGTCTTTTTGGGGTTGAGAATAAGTTGATGGTCAGTGAGCCATTTTTCCACAGATGAGAAAGTGTTTTGGGTGATGGAAAGAAGGTTGGAGATGTTGTTGGAGCAAGAGATGAATGTTGAGTCATCGGCATATTGAATGAGGGATGAGGTGGTACAGGTGGAGTATAGATGATTAGTAAAGATATTGAAGAGGAGAGGACCAAGGATAGAGCCTTGAGGGACACCAGTTTGGATAGGTAGAAAAGGGGAGTAGGTGGATTGTCATCGCACAGACTGGAGCCTGGATGAGTGATAGCTAATGAACCACTGGATTGTGGAAGCAAACAGGTTAAGATCAGTTAGTTTAGTAATTAGCTTGGGATGAGAGACAGTGTCAAAAGCCTTGAAGAGGTCAGGAAAGAGGGAAAATACAAGAAGATTTTTGTCTCTGGCTTCATCTACAGTGTTGGAGAAGGATAGCGGAGCAGCGGTGGTACTATGATTGGGTCTGAAGCCATGTTGGGTAAGAGTGAGAAGATTTTTGTCGATTAGGTGTTTCAGAATTTGTTTGTGAATACATTTTTCAAGGATTTTGGACAGTGGGCAAAGAATGGCAATGGGTCTGTAGTTAGATGGGTCAGTAGAGTTACCTCCTTTGTGTAGTCGTATTGTGAAAAAAGATTTGCAAATGCTGGGGACAGTGGCTTCTTGGATGGATCTGTTTATGAGGACTGAGACAGGATAGGCTATAGAGTGGGCTGTAAGTTTGAGGACATGGGGAGGAAGGTTGTCAGAGGAGGGAGAGCATTTTTTGAGTTTTAGTAAAAGGGACTTTAAGCAGTGGAGACAGGGTTGAGAGATAAAGGGGTGGTCTTGGTAGTAGTATGTGCAGTGTGTGTAGTGTGAGGGATGTTTTGACTTTGGCAGATTTGGGTTACTTTTTGAATTGATCCAATAAAGTGGGTATTAAGTAAGGTGGCAATTTCTTGGGGTGCTTTATTGGGTAAGGAATTGGGGGTGGAAGGTTGACCAGGGTGTTGAATTTTATTCATGGCATGTCAGAATTTTTTTGGTTTGGACTTATATGTAAACTGTGCGTCATAACAGAATTTTGTCTTTTCATTATTGATTAAATTTTTTGAAAGGTTACGAAGTTCTTTGTATTTTTGGTAATAGTTGCAGATTTGGTTTTTAGCCATTATTTCCAGTGACTGTCTCTCTTTTTCATGACAGGATGTCTTTAGAGAGCCAAGGAGAGCAGGATGATTTGATCCTAACTTTACATAGGTGAGCTAAGGAGTCAAGGATATCAAGGAATGTGTGATTAAATTGGATAGTTAACTAGGATTGTTGGATAGATAACTATAAAGCCTATAATGGTATTACTGGACTGTATTTCTCTCTCTCCCCACCTATTATCTTCATATATTTATTACTGTTATTCATTAGTTATGGTTTACTAATAACATATGTTGTTAGATTAAACATTATTTTGTGGCATGTGTTTTATTATTGTTATGTATTAAAATGGTTGAATATTAACATATCTTATTGAATTACCTATTCGGTTGGCCTTATGCTGTAACTGTTACTGGCATGCTGTTAATATACTGACTGTTCTGTTATTTATTGTAGTGTTTCACATAATATGCATTGAAATGTAATGGGGTTATTTCCAATGCTCTGGCATGCTGTCATTACTAACAATGGTTTGTTCATAGCTAACCTATGCGTATTGCTATATCTCCATCACCACAGCATGACAGGGTAGGCCGGTTCCTGCTCGTCTGCCTACCCTGCCTCAGCCGGCCATGGCACCGGGTTCTGGCTCATCTGGGACCCAAGATGAAGGTGCACCCTCAGCTGGCCCTACACCACCTCCAGGTGGAACTCCCTCAGAGGACGGGGCCCCTCTCCCCAGGAGTGGTGTCTGAGGGGCGGTAGTCACCAAAGATCATCTACCAGCCATGGTGCACAAGATTGTTCATAGGAGCTATGAATGTCACCTGAGCTGAATTGAGGGCACACTTGACAACCTGGTGGGGCAGGGTGGCCCGGGCGCCAAGCCTCCAGCACAGCCACCTTCGGGGCAGTAAAGGAGCAGTGTTGACTGCCCATGGGTGAAGATGTCAGTCATGCTGCTGAGGTCTGGAGGCACATGCATCTCGGATTCCACAACACCCTCTCCATCCAAGGTTTTTACCCACCTCATGTGTCACACACCACCCCTGTCTGCTGTCTTGTCTGTCTTGTCTGTCTGCATCTGTATCCTACCCAACTTACCTCCCCACATGTACCTATATCCGTTCCCCAACATTCCACTCTCTCCTTATAAAAATAAATAAATAAATAAAAAATGGGCACCTGTCCCACAAAAAAATATCACCCTATACATAGTTATCCATTTTGCACACGTGTCCACTGGGCACATCCAGTTTGGTCCAATTGGCTTGACAACACATTTATGTTGTCCTCAACTCTTTCTGCGGGGTATGAGAGTCCAAATTCTTCCACAAAATCTGTTAAAATGCACAGCTGTTGTTGTACAAGAAATGGAAGGCTATGGTTCTTTCCTAAATCCTGCCTGCACATCCCTACCTACCTTTCATTATGTTTTTACCCCTGCTTGCCCCCATTTCACCACTGTTGTATCACCCCCTTTTTCCTTTCTTTATATTTTTTTAGTGTGGGTTTGCGGAGCTAAGTGCAAATCTGCTTAAATTAGTTTTAAATGTGCCTTAATGATCTTATGTGTTTTTCACAGTGTTAAGCACATGTACAAAATATTCACCTCTGCCACATTTCAAACGCAGGCCCCTGTCAGCTACAGCCAACTGCACTAACCCACTATACTACAGAGATTTTAATTATGACAAGTGTTTCCAGCAAAACATAATGATTGCCACTGACTGACTGAAATTAAATCTAATGGGAAAAATGGGAGTGTATCTAGTACTCTGATGCAAAAATACATCAGTAGACAGCCAAATAAATAATACTGGCAGTATGTGAGGCCTGGGATAGCAGGTGAATGTTCCCTTTTATCTGCAACATCTTGAAACACACTTTCTAAGGCATCAATGGCACAGTACATATGTTTAACTGGGACTCTGCTGCAGAACAACTGCCTTTGAAATCCATGCACATACTGATGGATGCAAAGTGTATCACAGCCTGTATGTCTGTACCTGCTGCAGAATTGACTCAGTAACTGAGTCTGTTAAATTCCTTGCTTACTGTACATTTTGCCGCACACAGTCCTGGATTCATATCCAGAGTATTGCACTTCAATTACATTGTTGTGAAGACAGCAAGTAATGACTGAGTTATGCAGTTTTAATCCACATAGGTTACTGCTACTGAATTATCTGCTAACCAATTTTGCAAGTCATAGGCCTGCAGGTAGGGACACACTTCACATATTCGTATAGCATAGCTATATGTCATCTACTACTGTGCTATTGGCACTGTTGCATAACATACGTACCCTAAGCACATGCCTCAACTGGACTGTACAGGGTACCCTCACCCTGGCTCTGCTGTAACAACAGGGTTGACACTGCTGCCACAGTTACACATACAGTTTGCTGGTCTTCAACTGTTCACACATCCCCCTATGGGTCCTAGGCTGCAGCAGCTGCAGCCTGGAGCATACACAACTGTATGTTAAGGTAGCTGCTACAGACCAACCATACCTCCCAACCCCCTATAACAGGTGATCTGGACACAACCATACATAAAGGGGGGGCAAGGTCCCTTCAATAGGGAGATGTTACACAGATTGCCCCTACAAAGATAGTAAGTTGATAGAAAATTAGCATGCATATTCTGGTGGGTATGTCTCTCTCCCCTTACTGACCACAACCCACAATGTTGGCCAGTGAACTGACAGATGACCATACTGTCATGGGATACTGACCAAACATATGAGGCAAAACTGTGGACATACTTCATACATTTCTACAGTGGTCAGTATTAGTGCTTACCCTCTGTGATGCTGTAGTCTCCACACCTCAGTAATGTCCATCTCAAAAACTAAGAAAGAAGCCAAGGCCTACATGAAGCCCGCATATATTCCACTGTGGTGCTATGTCATTATCTAATGATAGTGCAATTCTGCTGTTTTGGATGCAATTAGCAATTCTGAGCCACAGAATGGTGCAGAAGTAGTTACTTGTTAATGAGCATTACCTACAAAAGGCAAGCAACTGCTTATGGGGAACAGGTCTGTATGTGGTTTTACTCACACAGACAGCATATGTGCAAAACATTTGCTGAGGAACCCTTCAAAAAGGAATACATCACTTTACCAGGTATGTACTAGATTTCAACATAAAACGGTATGCAGATGGGAGGATGGAGGTATGGGGAATAGGGACTACAACAGTAGGATTGTATTAGATCTATGATATTGACATGTCAGTGATACGCTACTGTCCAACATCTACAGGCATGCCTCTCGACTGTCCCTGCTTTGAATCACATCTCTGCTCTGTCCCTGTCATTCCCTCTTAAAATATTCACCTGTTATAGTAAATATAGTGGATTACACATAAAACATAGTGACACCAAGTAAGGGTTACACTCCTGTAACATCAAATGAAGTGCTGTAATTCACCTCCTCTCAGTCTGTCAATGTCACATGTAAATAGGTCTAACATTGCAAAAGTGTCCCTGAATGTCCCAGATGTACTCTGGCTAACTCCCTGTTTCATGGACATTCATCCCTGTCTGGTTGAGAGCTATGCCTAACATACCTCTCAACCCCCTACATAAGAAATCAGAACAAAGCCATAACTAATGAGGGGACAAAGGCCCAAACTCAGCCAAATACAGCTCAACTCAAACTCAAACCAAACTCAGCTGTCAACTGTGTGGCACAGCCTAGGCCTCTGGCACCCCCACACCACACACTGTGCATGTGATGATACCTGTGCCACATCCATGCCATCCACACCATTGATGCAGGGACCTGCAAGTGTATCTGATGCACAGGGTGACTATATTATTTTACATGTGTTTGTGTAATAAAGTAGTGTTATGCCATGGCAGTTGTTGTGGGCCACAACAGGTACTGTATGTTGGCATGTATCTTGACTACACATCAGACTTTGTGTATCTCTGTTGCCTGTTAGTATAGTGGTGGTAGTGTTACAGAATGACAGGTGTGTCACTGGCCTGTGTATGTTTGTGTCCCAGGAGTCTGAGCAGTTCAGCTATGGACACATGGTGGCAATATAGCGGCACAGGATGGCAAGGCAGCACAGCAGAAATATGGCATCAGCAAGATATGCCAGTATATGTGCATGGCTCCCTAGGTGCATATGTGTAGAACAGTGTGTCAGGGACAATGGGGACAGTCAGTGTCATCATCGTTTTATACCCTCTGACAAGGTCTGCTACCCTTGATATGTGTCACCTGGGTATGTTGCACATACAAATCTAGATGTGGTGGACATCAATCATGTTTATGGGAAAGAGGGCGATTTAGGGTCAGTGGCTAGCCACAGGGCCATAAAATGCATAACCAATGCACAGAGATAGGCTGGATGGCCATGTCTCTAGTGCTGCAAGGGATATGTTTGTACACACACACACACACACACACACACACACACACACACACACACACACACACACACATTGGATGCTGTGATATTTAAATCCCTACCTATCTAGTAATAGACACTATAGCTTGCAGTATTTATCACATGCGCCACAAAGTTTATCTGATATCAGAGTGTCAGCCAGCACTCTTAAGGTGGATGACATCAGCAAGCCTTGTAAAGGAGGTTAATGTTGAGGGCAGTAAGCTAGTCACAGGGCCTTAAAATGCATACTGTTGGATGGAGATAGCCCATATGGGCATTTCCATACTGCTGTGAGGGGATATATTGATACACACACACACACACACACACACACACACACACACACACACACACACACACACACACACACACACAGAGTTGGATGATGTTAGATTAGAACTCCTACCTATCTAGCATTACACACTACAGCTCACAGTGCTTATCGCACTTGCCACAGGTTATGTCTGTTGTATATGGTGATGTGAGAACAGTACTTGTGGAGTACACAAAGTGGTCTTGTGTTAGACAGAATGTGTGGCCTGCAGAGTGATACTGCTTGGTACTGTTATTGTCTCTAGTGTCCTAAGGGTGCGATACCTTGTAATATCCCTGCTATGTGTGTACACGTACCTGTCTGGCCATATGTGGCTGCTTGCAGTTTGATAGGCAGACATGTGGCCAGGGACAATATTTCCTGTCCAAGGCATGCATTGCACCCATTGTACATTACAGTACCTGTGTATTTGTGTCTGTCTACAGGGTGACAATCCACAGGCACAGGGGTTTGTGGGTGAGTGGATTTAGTACTGTTGCCACCTTGGTTTGGTTCCATCGGACAACTGTTGTGATGTGTAATTGCAGATAACCCCAGCATTCTGGGGTATGTGGGGACATTCGTACATCCCCACACATATCTATATAAATGTGTATAACAGGAATGTCTCCTTAAATGTTGTTGTGTGTGTACGTTATGCAAAATGTGTTATGCAAATATATGTGGGAAGTCTATGTATCATTATACTTTATAAAGCTATATGTACCTCTTGTTATCATATATATATGTGCCACATACTGATGGAGACAAAAATCAAGCATGAAGAGGATAGGGAGAGACAGATATGTATATGCATCTGTATGTATGTACAGACATATTTGCACATAGCCTGTCTTTGGTCAGTAGAGGCAACAGACATGGGCTCAAATTAGCTAAGTGTAGGAGCATGCCCAGTATCAAATTATCAGTACTGACAAGGTGACTCCAGGCCAGAGCTATCTTTACTCCAGTCCGGGATTATGATTATGTGTGCTGCATGCCATTGGCTGCTGCACCTGTTACCAGAGTACTGCAGTTCCGTGATATTTTCCAAGGCATTCCCCGGCTGTTTGCTGACCTTAATATGTGACTCATACCTTACAACTGTACAGAGCTTCACAGACTGTCCAGAAGTTCCCCTCATATCTTTGGTCCATTTCACATAACATTGTGGTTTTATGGCAAATTAGTGGCAAATCAGTGAAGACTGAAGTCAATAATTAATGACAGACATTTGAGTTTCAGACTCCATACACATCAGGAGATTCATGCTAATGCAAGACCTGTTATCTATCCACATTCTACATTTGTAGGAGTAACTATTTAAAACCTGTCCCTACTTGTGGGCCTTGGTCCCACTTTTATTCATGGCTTTGGCCAGATTTCCTGCTCTAAGAGGTTGAGAGGTATGATGTGACTGGAGTACATGATGTAACACCACACACAGGGTGACAGTCTGCAAATCTCTCCCTGTACATGTTTTTGCAGAATGTCCAGCATTTCGCCCCATATATCTGATGTGTTCCTCATACATTTGTGGTTTTCTGGTCCTATACTGTAAACAGTGGTCACTGACTTGTTGTAACTAGTGACACATTTAAGTGACGGCCTTTACATCCTGCAGCTAATCTGACCTGTCGCAGCCTGCTTTTATACTAGCCACATGCTAGGTTATTCAGAGCATGTATAATGTCTGTTTGTAGGTATGGCCTTTTGTGCTCCCATTTACTCTGACTTTGTCCAGCTTTCTTGCAGTAACAGATTGAGTGGTTATGACAGTCTGTAGGAATACCACCATATGAGTACCTGACATGCAAAAGATGTTGGATGCTGCCTGATTCAAACCATCAGGACCATCACCCATGCTACTGGCCCTGGCCCAGTGAACCATATCAGCCACCAGCCAGAGAGGTTTCATTCCTCACACTATCAACAACATACAGGAATTGTCTGGTCTACTGGTATGTCACTGCAGACTTACTGCTACAGCAGTTGTATGGGGACACTGATGTGTTTTGGGGACGAACAGCCTATGGTCTATTGGCATATACAGTCATGTGACTATCCTGTGACCCCACTGTTTGGCATCTTCCTGGAATAATTTCATGGAGTTTTCAGCCATGTGGTCTAGTGGATATTATGGGGCACATAAAAGGGAACAGAGTACCTGTTGTCCCAAGTGGCTGTTAGATCTGTACAAGTAGCCCACTATAGATCTCTGCAAATAGCCCAGTAGCACACTATATAAAGCCCATTATATTCCCTTGCATGCATGCAGCAGGTCCATATGTATGCTACCATATTTTAGTACCCCTTGCAAGTGGTGTATAGGAAAATGACTTCCATTGCGAATGCAGCAGTTGACAGACCTATAGGTTTGGCCTAACTCTGATGCACGCAGTCCACAGCCAATACATAATGAGGAACAGGTTGTGTGGGCTGGCATCATTTTTACTAATATGTATGCGAGTCAGAATAAGGTGTCAGTTCCTAGGGCCCTAGGTTGTCAGTGCATGTGCTATGTGTTGTCTCTTGGCCAAGGCCCGGGTATATTGGGCACCCCTATGTCTGCCAACAGGGACAGCCTTGGGAGATTCCTTCTCTGAGTCCTCCTGTGGGTGCAACTGTGGTGACCTAGGCACTGGTGGGGGGCTGTGTATCCCTTCCCTTTGCTGATCCTACTGCAGCTGTTACCACAGGATCATATTATGTAGCATGGCACATACTGTGAACATCTGTACACATGTGGCTGGAGAGTACTGCAGGGCTCCACCAGATATGTCAGAACCATGACTTCAACAGCCCAAACACATGCTCTATGATGTTCTTAGTTTGTGTGTGTGCCTCATTATGGCAGTCTTCAGTGGGTGGGTGTGCATTTCTGATGGGTGTCATCATCCAAGGTT
Source organism: Protopterus annectens (assembly GCF_019279795.1). NCBI lineage: Eukaryota > Metazoa > Chordata > Ceratodontiformes > Protopteridae > Protopterus > Protopterus annectens. The sequence goes on along the minus strand of NC_056750.1, from coordinate 181,964,162 downwards.
CCAGTGTGCAACCAGCATCCCCAAGTAAATGTTTGTGTGGGATGTCCCCCCTAGCAAACATCTGGTACAGCTGTGATGCATGCCAGATATGGGAGTCATGACAACTGCCAGGGATGCCAGTACACACATTCATGATAATGCCCTGGGCATTGTACATGACCTGGCAGCTGGAGTGGTTGATGTAGATTCTATCCTCTTCACCAGTTGGTGCCTTGATATGTACATGAGTGCAATCTATGGCACCTAGTACCTCAGGGTAGTGTGCTGCACAGTAGAAGAGTTGCATACTGCTGGCCCTCTCCTCAGGAGTGTGGGGAAAATAAATGTGCTTACTGGCATGTGGTAGCATGGCATCCAGGAACTGGTGGAGTACCCTGGAAGTAGATACCTGTGACACCCCCATCAAGTCCCCAGTTGGTCTTTGGAAAGTACCTGTGGCTAGTATCCTAAGAGCTACACATACCTTTGTTTTTACTGGGATGGGTTTGTCTCTGTTGGCTCTGGGTCTGAGTTGAGGTCAGCAGAGCTCAGTGAGTTCTTGTAGTATGTCCCTATCCACCCTGTAGAACTCTACAATCTCCAGCTCATATAGCTCCTGGTAGGTTACCCTGGGCCTGAATACTCTTCTCCTTTTCAGTCTAGGCCTATGGTCAGCATTATCAGCATCTGCATTGACCTCAGCATCTAGCACTTACATATGTAGCAGACCTGCAGCAGGCCCTAGCATTCTCTCAGTTAAAATTCCCACATCTGTACTCTAATGGTGCAGAGTATGGAGAAAAAGTAGATTGTAGCATGTATGCAACCTTTATATTGCTCTGCTGTAGGTGTAACCTGTGTGTTTGGCTACCTATGATGCATTCCACCTGCCAAGTACATCATTAAGGGGTTTAATGGCCTTAGTTTAAGTGAAACAGGGCACATCAGTAATTAATATATCGTTGGCTTTCTCAGCCAATTTTCTTTTGACAGCCTTCCTTACTAAGCACTGCAGCAGGCTGCGCAATAACTGTGCCACAAAGATAAACAAAGTTTAGCAGTCAGTAAACACACTCTCATTGAAGGTTATACTCAGCACAGCGGTGCACCGCACAAACACACGCAAACACAATAAAACACAAGACTCAGAGGTAAACACTGCTTAGCAGTCAGTGTATATGCCCCCCTCCACTCAACTCAGCGGTGCACTGTGCAAACAGGCTCCGCTGAGCTCCAATGAGCTTAAAAGTTTGCAGACACACCCCCTTTTGATGTCAGCTATCTCTTCTGTGGACACCAACATGGTTCTGTGCCTACATTGATTGGATCTGCAGACACAGATACCTATTTGTTCTATTCAGTAACCCCAGCTCATTATCATACAGATCCATACACAGTACCTGGAAACTACATGGTTTTAGGCCCTATTTCATTAGCAACCACAGCAGTCTAACATAGTACATATTCCACCCAGGGTCCTATAATGCATTACTGTTACATACTCACAAATTCTGTTTTTTACAATCTTTTTATATTTTTTTCCTTAATGGCATGTTTGTGCACTGTGGTACACCACTCAAACATACCCAGGGTATTAAAAAATTATTTTACATTATTTTCCATATGGGTTTGGACATATGGTGGTTAGTTTTACACATATCTGTGTCCTCTATGCTATTTATGCCACTGAAAGTACACCTTTACAGTCCCTGGTGTCATTTTTACATCCTGTACACAGAAGTTTTCTGTGTAAATTACAGACACCAACAATGGGTCTGCACAACTGCCTATCTGCCTCCCGGATCACTCTACCTGCCTCATTTGCATGGATTTCACCTGCTTATCAGGTGATTTGCATGCCACAGATACTTCCATGTTCGCACGCTCATGCACACTCCTCAGCTCTGTTTACTGGATCATACATCTGCTTACTTTCTTGTAAGCATTGTGCCACTATGCCTACATAGAAAATAAGTCCATCTAGGCTTTAGTGAATTCCCCCCAGAAAATTAAGCAATGTGCTTCTCTCCTTCTGCTGCTCCTCAAGCCTGTGCATCTGCTCGAAGCACAGTGTACAATTTGGGGTCCTGTCCTCATCACCTGAAAAAAGAAAAGAGCAACTGTGGATAATGCACTCCTCAAATAACAGAGATATTCATTGCTCAGATCAAGTTCTATTTGGAGATTATCAGAGAATCACTATGTTCCATAAATCTTCTTGTGAGACTTTTTGCAATGTTACACACAGGCTTTTATACCTTTAGATACAGTTGAACACAGATTGGAGAACCTGAGATTCAGACCTATAACTCTAATTTACATCCATACTGTAATCCTGACACCTACCTGCCTAGCTAATCCATCTTCCCTGAAAGGGTGTTTTGTGAATGCAGTGAAAAGACTTGGGGTTATGAATGTGCAGGAATGGGTTACTAATAGGGAGCATGGCTTAAGATTTCAAAAGAGGACCATCCGTTGTGCATAAAGGTAAACAATTTGAAAGAATGAATTCATGTCAGCAAAGTGGTCATAATCAGTAACAGCAGGTGAAAAACTTCATCTCTCAGACAGTGGGAGGGTGTAATGTATCACATAGCTTCTTTTAACAAACACATAAAAGGTGCTGTACATCAGGGACACAGTGAGGTATGTGGGAGGACTACATTTACAGATATTCCTTGACAAAGTGCACGTCACAAATCAAAATCGCCATATCTCCCTGTTCTACATTTCGGCTATTAGTCTGACCAGCTGACTCCCTCAAAAGATAAGGATAATGTGGTTGTTGAAGTGAATTCAATAATGAATGACAAAACCACACTTGATAGCACTTTTGCAAATAATACCATATTCCGCAAAACTTCTTGTGAGATATATAACAGACTGTTGCAAACTTTATACATAACCCTGTACCTAAAAGAGTTGCTGTTAACAGAACATTGTAGATTATGAAGCTATTCATAGAAATTTGACAAATAATAGAGTTATTCATAAGCATAATGTAAAGTAGTTATGTAGAGAAGAACATTTGACAATGTGTGAAATATTCAAAGATAACAATATAATGATATGTTTCCCTTATGTGGGTTTGAACCCACAGCATGACAAAATATAGGCATGCGGGCTTGTTTCTTTACAAGCCATGCTACCAGACAAATCTCATTTCTTTTTAACAAACAGGTAATGAATGTGGATATCAGTATTCCTGCAGATAACACACATTATCCATTGAAAATGGGTTATTTCGGCCCAATGGACTATCCTGGTTAAACAACAGCAAATAAATAGATAAATAAATAAAACAGATGAATATGGAAGTATGCAACACATAAATACTATATTAGCCATTATAAGCTGAAGAAATAACAGCTATCAACACATAAATGAACAGATATGAATAAGCAGTTGGATAGGCATTCCTCTTATCTTTAACAAACAGGACTGTAAAATGAATGTTCACTATTAAGCAGAAGGAAGTAAAGAAGTTGTTAATGAGTTACTATTCACACATACAAGTAGAGTAGGTAATACTTTCATATTGTAACGGAGAACTACAAAATGCATAGTCATCAGAGACCTTGGTGTTATAGGCATCAGTGATAAATGACTATACTGGATGTGTGAAATGATGTTCAGTATTATGTACATTATAAACATTAGTAAATGCAATTAACAGCATGGGAAAAGAACCTGTACCTATATGGAAAGCAGTCTCCATTATCCAGATGAGCTATTTTTCGGAAGAGCTACTTACTGGTTATAAAAGCCATGTATGTGATATATTTAGGACATGGCTATATCTCAAATTTATGTAGGAATGACTAGGTATACGTAGTAGGATGACACTTACTGTAGGCATCCACCGGCTGTCTACACATCTCAGTGACCCTCTGACAAAGCTCTTCTGCATCTCTCCAATGCAGGTCATTGTAGCAGTGGTGTACCTCTACTCCAGACCAATGGATCCCCATATGTCATCAATGTTCCCTCACAATCTGGTCCCAAATGTCAATCATTCTGAATTTCTTTGGCCTAGATCTTATCCAATGCTCCAGTGCAACACAGATGGTCAGCACCTGGGTAGTCTCTTCCTCAGTCCAATTAGGCACTTGGACACATCAAAGCCTCCTGGAACTAGCCATCTCAATAATATTAATACTCTAAAGGAAAATGCAGTCAGATCTGAAAATTGCTCACTGAGGTCCCAATAAGTTTGCAGGTAACAATGGTCTGATCTGTAACTTATCAAAATCTCTATTTAAAAGTGGTGCTTATGTCATGTCATCAGATCATTGGAAGTTAAAGGGCATGTGCTATGCATGGTGCTGTTTATAGAGACCTATTGTGTAGTTATGTGGAGCATCTTCTTATGCTGAACTATTGGTTAATATACCAAATTTTGAGAACTTGCACATGTGCACAAACGGGATTCCAAAACCAGGAATTTTAATTAACCTGATTAATTATGTAAGGTGCAAATGGTACTTAAAAGATGGATGCAAATTAGCTGCTCTTACTTTCGGTTACACCCGAGTCATAGACAGCTGATTTCTGTTTTGGGGAATATTAGTTTATTATATACCTACTTTAGTAGTACTCATTCTGAAATATATCTGTTTAGAGTTATATTTATGTAAAATGTATGCATTATGACAAATGTCTATAACTTACTGGAATGGTGTTTGATTTACCCGTATGCATACAGCTGCTGACATCTGCATAAAGGACATGCAATAATTTCCCATATGCAGTTGCATAAACAGATTTACACAGCAAAGGTGAGCAGTACATAAAGATGGATTTACATTTTATCCATATATCTTGTGGGTGACTCCATACACTGTGTGGTGCAAGTACAGATACCTACTGATTCCACCAGTATCCATATGTACTATGCATTTCTTTTGCTGTTACGGATATTTATTCATTGATGGTTCTTAAAACAAGTCATATAACTACTGGGTCAATACAAAAAGGATCCATAAAATCTGTGGCCTGCTTACCAATAATGAGGTTTTCCGATGCTATCCATACTTTGTTCAATCGATAATTTGTAGATACTCTGTGGTGAAATGGATTGCATTACAGCTACAGCAATATACATTTCTGTTGTACACATATGTTTGTTTAGTATTTTAATCTGAAACATATGCAGACTGTGGCTCCTGGGACATAATGTTGTGTTTGGACTTCCATTTGATGGAGATTTACTGTAAAGGGTCTCATTCCTACAGACACCCTCTACAGATATCACAAGTTATGTTGGTTTTACAACTGCAGTGTATGCAGGCATTGTTGTAATTTTTATATGTGACATTATTATATGTCACAGTGAGTGTTTCATAGACTTTTACATTGCACAGGAAGGCATATTGATTACGGTACCATAAACTGTCTGCATAATCATCTCCATAAGTTAACCCTAGCATGAAAATGAAGATGTGATTATCATTGTCATTCAGACAGCAAACACACCAGGGGCAACAAATTCTCCACACAGTAAAATAAGATTATAATAGATGTTCTATGAAAACTTGGATGTAGACTCCTTGGATGGGCAGGAATATTAGTTTGGAGGAATGAAGTGTGGGCAGACATCACCAACATGATTAATGCACTTGGAGGTCATAAAAGATCCCATGAGGCCTGTCAGTGGCCCTTCTCTGACATGATCCTACATGCAGCTAACAGATTACAATGGTATGAGAGATAGAGGGGTGCCACCAGTGATGTCCTACCATTGCCCTCCCAATGAGATCCCAACATTTCTTCCATTCCTGCATACAGAGAGTGGGGAGTGATGCATACCTGGGGGTGAGATAGAAGCAGGATTTCCAGGTCAATCCTATATGTCTTATTTTGCATGGCATGGATAACTATGGAGTAAATCATCACATATTGATGTTGCATGCATATTCATGTATTGTAATTTTGGATTTACAGCAGTGGAATTGAGTTATGCACAGAGAGCCACAGAGGATGATGACAATCAACATAAGTGCAATGACATGTAGCCGAACAACTGCAGCACAAACAGAACAGTGTAACCAGCATGTGTAATGCTGTCTGCGTTAATGTTCACAGGTCCATCTGCTTTTGCATAACAACAGGGAACAGCAGGTGAGTGTCTCCATTATGCATTAATGTGACTACTATCTGTTATTGCCTCAGCCTCATGTCACGGCATTACTTGTTTATTGTCATATTGATATTTCTCTAACATTGTACAGTACAGGTACATCCACTGTGGGCACAAGGCATGCAGGTGCGAGTACAGACAGACAGACAGACCAGGTATGTCACCATAACAGGTTCAGAAGTTGTAGCACTGTGTAGCAGGCCTGTGACACATGACATTAATGTCACTGTTTTTCTACACAGGGACATCTGACCAACAGGTGCAACATATGTCACATGAGTATATGCAATCCATGTTATTGTGTCATATATGTCCTCCTGTCATTAATATGACTGTGCTATCTTTCTCTTTGCTTTACCACAGTAGGATCCACAGTGCAGTGTATGATCTCACAACAGCTGGAGTCTGTCAGTGATATGCTATTACCTATCTTTCATACATGGCATTGCTGTGCTGTTACTCCTGTTGTTGTCCTCCATTAATACTGTGTCCTTCTACCCAATACTGGAACAGACTGCATCATTATCGAGTGCACAAACAAGTGGTATAGCTGTGTAAAACCTACTGTTTGTTTTAATGCTGCTTGAATGGTCCATGCTGGCAGTAACTTGATTAATAATTTTGACTTTATTTCCCTGCAGTATTTGAAGTTCATCTCTATTCTACCACACTGTCTTCCCACGAGGGTTTCTCAGGTGTGTGTTTTGTTTGTATTCATCAAATATGTCATGTATGTTGGATATGTAACATAAATATCAACTCTATGTTATGTAGATTCTGTAACCATACAGAGACAAGACCTAATGGTAAGTCAATGTTTTCTGTAACACTGCAGTGAGATATATGTGTCATATGTCTTTAATGATATACAGCATGTGATGTAAACATGTTGTCCTGATCTGTGTCATCTGTCTCTTCTTTTCACACATCAGCTGCCTTTATCCTCCATTAGCCTATCCACTGATCTTGATGTGAGATCTGATGTGTCTCAACATGGTAGCATGGCCCCTGGCACACAGGACACTGTCATACTGATACAGTCTGCCCAAGATGATGACAGTTGTGGAGGCAGCTGTTGCCTCAGATGTGGAGGGAAACTTGCACAGCCATTCTGACAAGAGGACATTGGATGGTGAAGAGGATGAGGCCTGTGACTAAGAGACCCATGTTGAGACTGTGCTGATGTTGATAGTTCCCCACAATGTATCAATGCTATCTAACACAGTAGACATAGGTGTGCAGCTGGTGTGCATGGGTACATATCAAAGGGTGTCTGCCTACTCCTACAGACAAATGAAAGTTCCCAACACCATCATGCATCTGGCATCTGTGCAACTTCCCGTGTCACAGATCATGTTGCACACCAGTTGGATGTGCTGTATGAAGGCAAGGAGTGCAGGCACAGTGAGGTAATTGACATCATTCGCTGCACAGAATGAAAGTTCATTATCTGTGGCATGATCTGTAGAATCCCTGGCCTTTACAGTACTACAACAGTGTCATAGTAAAGCAGTGTTCTTTGTGCCCTGACTGTGCTTAGCTGATTGCCACATGGATGAGGCAGGCCCACTCTCAGCAGAACCAACCTTGCCCATCAGTTGTCAATGTCTATGCTCCAATGTGCACACACTTCCATTGCTGGACCATCTGATGTGGACTCGGCAGTCATGACCAGACAGTCAGGTCATCACAGTCATGATGTTTCACCTCTATGTACTGGCATCACCCCATCAGTCTCCTTTGTGGAGCAACCTGAATCAAGTGTTTCCATGTGTACCAGAGGCAAACCAGACTGCAGTGTGAGCAGTCAGAATGGGCACCTTAGACTCAGAGTAACAGAGACATTTGATCCACTCTGTCCAGTAGTGTCATTCTCACCCCGTGGCAATGATGATTACTGAGCAGAACACTGACAGTGTCACCTGTCTGTGTTTATTGACAAGTCTGATGCCGCAGAAATCCAAATGTTATAGTAATTCATGCAGGTACCAATTATTTAAAGTATACCCCTCTTAATCATATGAAAAGAGTAATGCTCAATATTTTGGAATATATGGAGATGCACAATGTTAATTGTATTCATAGTTAAATTATCCCATCTCTTGCTTTTTCTAATTACCTGTTTACAAAAGCCTATTTATATAACTCATGGCTATGACAGCTGACATTAGCAGACAACATCAAGATGGTAACATATTGGGAGGACTGTAATATGGATCACAGGTTATTCACAAGAGATGTGCTACATTGGAATGGTTATGGGGCATCATATGATTTTGACAAAATGTTTTCAGTGTTGCAGATGTTTTTATTAATATCTACAGATGCAATAAATGGTCTTCATCTAGAAACTAGGTTACTAGGGAAATAAATGCTTTTGTTGCAATGAAAGATATCTTGGTAATACGTTTGATGAAATAATTGGTCTCATTTACTTAAAAAAACTATGACATTATTGTTATTACTGAGTCTTGGAACATTTTCAACTTTTATATTAAGAATTTTACTAAGCATGAATGTCTTAAACCCTACTTTAATGGTGAATGTGTAGCATTATGGGCTCATAACTCTAAATTTTCAAGTTTATCAGTTGCCATGTAGATCCTAAAATAAAAATGTTGTTTAAATGCTAACTGATCTTCCTAGTTACTGTATTGTTATCATCTTGAATTATAGGTCTCCAAATATGTTGTGATAACCATTAGACATTTTTGCCATTCTTGGACCATTGTATAGAGAACAAAGTTAATGTTATTCTGATGGGTGATTTTAATTACCCAAGCATAGATTGGTCTTTAAAGTTATCAAATGCAGTTCACGAAAAGGAATTTTTTGATATTCGTTCTTTTTATGGTATGACTCGATTGGTCACTTCTGGTACTAGAGGTCAGAATATTTTGGAAATTGTTGCTGTAAATACTTTGGAATTGATTGAGTAGACATAGTGTCCCTTCTTGGTAGTTCTGACCATAATGCTATTACATTTGTTTTTTTTCATAATTTACAAGGAATTCTTATAAGACTAGAAATGCATTTAAATATATTGATTTAATGCATTGCAGGAATGTACTGGGAAATTCTATCTTTTTCTTCTAGTACATAGTTTGGTTACTTAGTCCTTGAAAATTTTTTGGATCACTGTTCTCTGTATTCTTGTTCCGTTGTGGAAAAATATCCTCTAAGAAAACTCATTGGTAGTTAAAATCAATTGATAAGTTGTACAGACATAAGGAAAACATCCACAGAGTTCTTATGAATTTTCCAACTGATGTCAAAAAAGAAAGTACAACAAGGCTTGTATGTTGCTGAAATTTAAGATAAAGAAAGCTAAGGATAGATATAAATGTAAATTAATCAGTGATAGATCTGGTAAATGTGTTTTATAAGTATATTAAGTTGATAAGTAACACCACAACATCTACAAACTCTATTAAATTACAAAATTGTGTAATACATAATAATTATAGTGTTGCTTATGAATTTAATAAATATTTTAAGGTCCAGTACCATAGTTAACCCTGTCACCAGTACATCCCTCTTACCTGTGTCAGGAGTATGTGCAATAATTATGGAATCATCAATTTTTAGAGCATTAAGAAATCTTCCTCCATGGGTCCTAATTTGATCCCAAGTTTTTTGTTAGTCAAAATAAAAGGTACTTGAATTCCTGTTTTGTATAAAAAAATAAACAATTTGTTGTCTAATGGGTATGTTCCTGATTCATGGAAGTTATCAAATGTTATCCCTTTACAGAACGGTGGTGAGCTAGAGGTATTAAAGAATTGCAGACCAATTAGCTTAACATCCTTGTTATGTAAAACATTTGAAAGATGATTGATTTAGTTAATTAATAAAACATGTATTTGTATAGTTATTTTGGATTTGGACCAATATGCTTTCATCAATGATAGATCCAAACACAGTAAACCGATTGTTTTTTGTTGTCTGGTCATCATTACCTTGCATCTAGGATTGTCTCCGGGTGTTATCTTTCTTGATTTGGCCAAAGTTTTTGATAGTGTCCCACATCAGGTTATTGACCCCCATCTTTTGAACACTGACATAAATTATTTAGTTAGGTGTATAATGTCCTGGCTGCAAAATAGATATTAGAGGGTCTGGGTAAATGATGTATTCTCTTATTATTTGCCTTTTAGTTCTTGGGTACCTCAAGGCTCTGTACTCGGGCCATTTTTGTTTAATATGCTTTTACTACTTTACTGAAAAATGACAATATCTGGAATTTTAAATATGCAGATGATTTGTAGACTAGGTTTCATAATCCAGAACAAAAGTGATTTAGATAATTTCATTATCTATATTTCTAATCTGTTTAATTGGTCTCTTAGTGTTGGTCTTTTATTCTGCAAGGACAAATGTAAAAATAAATTTATTTTTCTAATAAGACTTACAGGGATACAATTTTCTTATCAACAACTGCACTTCAAGAGGTGAAGATTTATAGAGACTTAGGTGTTCATGTTACATCTAATGTATCATTCAACTATCATGTGGAGACTGTTTCTCCCAAGGGTATTAAATATGTATGGGTTTTTGTTGAAGAACTTCACAACTAGAAACAAACAATTCCTAGTCAAATTATTTAAGATTTATATATGCCTAATTCTTGAATATAATAATGCATTTCCTCTTATTCCATAGCTAATATAAAATGCCTAGAGAAGGTCCAAAGGAGATTCATATAAAAAATTCCATCATTAAGAAATGTGAACTATTGCTCTAAATGCAAACACTTGAATTTATTTCCCTTTAGTTACAGACACTTAAGAGGCAAATTTATTCTAGCTTATAACACCTTTCTTGATATTAGCTTACAAGCTTTGTTTGATATTGAAATTAATAATAACAGTAGAACTTATAAACATAATAACACAATATTTATTTCAAAATTGGATAAGCGCTTTGTAAGCCATTCATATATAACTGTTAAAAATGACCCACCTCTGAACTCGCCTCTCCATATAAGATCAACTAAGGGCTGGGACTGCTTTAAGAAAAATCTGAATGACTGGGCTGGTGAGAGAGTGTATTAATCTTCTCTTCATGAATCAGTACACTTAGAAAGCTCTAGGACCTAAGCACTGCACTGTATGTATGTATGTATGTATGCATGCATGTAACAGTTTTACTAAACATAGCTGTCTCCATTTGCTATCCTACTCTGTCCATACTTTACAGTGAAATATTTGTCTTGTGATATCAACAACATTTCTGCATTATGTCCTGCATTGTTTACCTGTTTGCAGCTTTTTATAGTGGATAGATAGGAATGAGTTGCACTGATGTGTGTCCCTTATTGTGTGCCATACAGAGATACACCAGTATTAGTCTGTATGCATTCCTGTGTCAGTTGTGCCCTGAGTTGATGGTCCCTATTGTGATTGATTTGTATATGATTATAATGTTATATGTTACAATTATGTTTTTATGTCTGATGCTCATTGTATACATCTACTGGGTAATTGCCATTAGATGCAATCCATGCTGCTGTGGTGGGGGAACACCTAAACATCAATGTTTAATCTTTGTACTTATGTATGTGTGGTTTACCATATCGCAAAATTATGTATCACACATTATGTTGCCTGAACCTGCATTTGTGGTCACACCCTCTGTCATCCATGCCTGTGTCTTCTGCCCACTTTGTCTTCCTGATCCTCTTCTGATACCTGTAGCATGTCATCTTCAGACATCTGGGTCTTGGCATAGATCAACTACACCCTCCGCAGGAAGACTGCCATGTGCTCTAGTTAGCATGTTGTGCAGCATGGTGCACACAGTTGTCATCTGTGCTGCCCTCTCAAGTATGTATTGCAGTGCACCTCCAGATGTGTCCAGACATCTGATCCTAGCTTTCAGTACATTAAACACATGGTCTATGGTATTTCTTGTTGTTGCATGCACTCTATTGTAGGCTTCTTCTGCAGGCTTTGATGGTTCACAGTATGGGGTCATTAACCATGGATGAAGTGGATAACTACAGTCACCTGTTGTGGAGAATAAACACACAAGTTGTCAGCATGGATATTGTTGGGAGGAGTGTCCTTTGCTTATATCCTAGCTGTGTTCCTGTACTTACCCAGTAGTAGCCCCTCAGGTATTTCACCTCGCTGGAATGTGGTCCTCAGATCACTATTGTTCCATATGACAGCATCATGGACACTTTCATGGTATGTTGCTATGAATTTTGTTGTGCTGCCATCTGCTACGCACATGAACTGGCAGTTCAGGGATGGCCAGCCCCTTTTGTTAATATATCTGCCTGTTTCTGGATGAACTGGGTTCTTAATATGGATGTGGGTGCAATCTATTGAAGTTTTCAAGGTTATAGAACTGGTGCATTACACTGCTCTCATGGGGGTGGATGAAAAGTGTATATAACTATCCACCTTGTTGCAAATTGCTGCAGGAAATTTTACCAGGATATGACTGGCACTGTCTGTGACACTTCCACAACATCCCTCATCTGTCTTTAGAATGTCCCAAATGCAACTACACCCAGGTGGAAACATTCTGTGGTTTCAAGGGAGATGGAGTTACCTCACAAGGTCCACACAAACATGTATGGAATGCAGATGTTTCAAACAGCCTACGACAGCTGTCTGAGGGTAGGATCTGTCAATTATCGGTTGGTCTGACAAGTAGTTTAGTTGCAGCCTTGCTCTCACTCTAGTTGGCTGCCTTCTAGGGTGCACAGCCACATCCTCATCCATGGTTTGTATTATTGCAGTCTGTTGCAGTTCATTCACTGCAGGTTGCATTTTTATTGTATTTTTTATATTTATTTAATTTATTTATTTATTTATTTATTTATTTATTTATTTATTTATTTTTTTGCAGTATTTTTACAGAATATGGCAGAATCTGTAGTAATAGCTTCCATTCTTTGCAATACCATTTAGCATACACCAAGGAGTTTGGAAACAGTTTGTCACATTTAGGATGTGTTGGGTGCGCACTATGTGTTTTGGAATCTGACAGGTGTGTGCAGAATCCATAATTATCCTACACTGAAGCTAAGTACTTGGACTGCACTACTTTCAGCTTGTCTTCTGAAATTGTGTCTGCATCTGGTGCGATGAAGTCTTCCTTCAGTGTGCTGCTCTGTCCACAAATAGATGTTGGAATCTGGCCCAGAATGTTTATTACTGTGCAAACTAAATCTTATAGTACAGAGCTATACAAAATCTGTTTTGTGATAAGAATGCACCTTTAATGGTTATGAGTGGCAACAACTGAAAATAATGTGAAATGTTTATATATTTTTCTATATTAATAGAGGCAACATTTTGAGTTCTGAGTTCATTAATAAATAAGAGATGGGTAGTGAGGGGGCACCAACATTAGGTCTAAATACAAAATGTATATTTTTTTGCTGTTCCCCTGGGCAAAATGCGACAAAGTTTGTACCAATTCACCCTTAGGAATGACAGATGCCCTGTCACAATAATCATAGGAACATAACAGATTACTAGGCTAATGGCCCTGGGGCACTTACAAGCTAGGCCAAGAGTTTATCCCCAAAAAAGAAACCTCAGTCAGCACCTGTCTCCCCTGCTAATGAGGGACAAAGGTGGAACTCCTGGGACAAATTTGTGGTTTCCATGACATCTATGGGGAGTCTATTCCAGAGAAGGGGCAGCCTCTGGGAGACAAATGTGTCTCTCCAACAGGTTTTGTTGATGTTGCATATTAGATTTAGGCTTATCAAGTGGGTAATGCATGAGGAGTTAGACTTATGGATATGGAGCATCTCTAGTAGGGCAGGGTCCGATATTGCCTTGTAGGCTATACTATCTTAGTGCAAACACTGATGTTCTTACATTCTTCTTGATGGTCGATGAATACCCAGCATGGCTGGAAGTGCTCTGCTGCTAAACCAGCACAGGTTTTACAAACAGCTGTTTAACCCAAAACTACCTTTAAAAGGGCTGGCTTATTTCATTAGGAATGTACAAATCGCTTGATGTTCAGACGGAGAATAGTTTGCATTGCACCTAAAAGGTTCTTCCACTATTAGCAAATGAAGCTTTGGTATAAGTACTGAACTTCCCACATTGAGTAATACTAACTCTATGACATCTAGTCTGTCCCGCCATGTCATATACTATACAACTTCAGTACCCCTTGCTATAGAGACATAAGATTATTATCCCCAAGACCAAAATGATACACTCACTAGGAAACAAACTCTTTTCAAATGAATAGTATTACTTACATGTATATCAACCTTTCAACATCACAACCAGTCCAGCATCACCTGCAGCCTCATAACTTCTCTGGTAGTTTAGAGAGATTTCTGGCTGGGTGGGTAACTAGCAATGGAGCCCCCCCCCCCCCCAACTGCATTTTGCTAGTTATCTTTCAGCATAAGAACAGTCATGTCAGAAACTTTGGCTGACCTTTCATTTTGGGCAACAGATTCAGATTTTCAAACAGGGCTGTGAATGACTGTTCTAAAGTCTTAAAATATTCATAACATTCACTGCAGCTCTGTTTTAACTGACAGTGGAACTTCATTTTTCTGTAAAGAGTTTCCACATTTTCTGAAACAGGTGGAAAAAAGACAAATTGCTACAGCACAAATCAGCCCAGTTTAAGTTATATGCATGGTGCATGCTTGTGTGTGGGGAGTGCACGTGTGTGCTCGGATGTGTGTATATGTGTTCTCTAATCTATTCACATCTGGTTTCAATAACATATATGTATGTATCATACATATGTCTGTGTGTTTGTGTGCATAAGCATATGTGCATGTGCATGTGTGTTTAAGTGTACAGATATACACACCCACATCTATACATCTGTCTATCTATCTATGGTTGTCACCTTAAAATATCCATGCTGAAGTCACCAATTATAAAAACAAAAAAGGGCGTTAGGTTTAGCAATTTCATCCTTTATCAGTTTCATCCTTTATTTCAGACTCCCTCCAAACCAAATCATCCACAGGTGAAGAACATTTAAATAACCTATGAAGTCATCACACGACACACGTACACATCTCATCCTTAAAGAAAACGCTAAACCAAACATCCTTTTGCTTTTATTACTAGTGACTCCAGCACAGATGACTGCATTTCAACACAACTATTTACAGTACGCAACTGCACACATTAACATTTTTTTGTTTGGTTTTTATCTATGTTTGTCAGACATTCTGTTCAGCTGCAATTTAACAGTATGTTCTGACAGAAAAATATTTTGAAAAGTCTTTCTTCTGAGGACTTTTCTTACCAAAAGCCAGGAGTTTTAAAATTTGTATTGTCGGTAAGTGAGTTTGGGTGGCAGCACGTGCAAGTGTGCATTTTTGAGTTAGAATTGGAGCTAACTAAGGGATAGATCTTTTGTTGTATTCAGGGTTAGAATAAAGGCTGGGTAATTGCATATATTACTATTATGCTATTGAACATGTGCATAAACCTTTATTTCTTTGTGAATGTGTGTGTGTGTGTGTGTGTGTGTGTGTGTGTGTGTGTGTGTGTGTGTGTATGTGTCTGTCTGTGTGAATAATTTGGTGTGTGTTAGTATTTGTCAAAGACAAGTTGTTCAACAGAGTCTTGATGGGTTTTTTGAGTGTGCATTTGATTGCAGGTTTGTTTGAGAGTAAGGGTTAGATTTTGTGTGTGTGTGCGTGTGTGTGTGTGTGTGTTTGTATGTGTGTGCATCTGAGTGTCTTGTGTTGTAGTACTGTTAGGGAAAGGGGTTTTTGTAAGTTAATGCATAGGGTTAGGGTTAAGGGTGAGGACAGGGGCCGTGCTAGGGTTAGCATGCATAAGTTAGTTAAGTCAGGAGGTGAAGCGCTTAACCTGACTTTAATCTTAACCATGCACCTTACCTTATAAAACCACTTACTGTAACTCTACTGTTATTCACTCAAGTTTGATCTGAATGGTTTTGTATGGTTAAGGTCTGTAGATCAGAAATGGAATTTATTTGCATTCTTTGATCTACTGGGCTTTGGGGATTTGTGTTGTCAGTGAAATTACTGTTCAGCATGTTGTGGATTACCTTTTATATCTCAACCATTTCCATGCCATATGTTCATATTTATGACTTAAAAAAAAAAATATATATATATATATATATATATATATATATATATATATATATATATAAAGAGAGAGAGAGGTTTACTATCATTTTGTCGATCGCAGTTATGCACTTGACAAAATTTCGAATCTGTCTGTCACTGAATCAAAAACTTGAAAAAAGAAATGTCTGAACTGTTAACAGAGAATACAATACAGAACATGTTATTTACTGTGCAATGCATAGTAATGGTGTCGCCAGAATTGTGGTGACTGTTCACAAATGTTGAAATCAACATTTACAGTTACCAAACTTCGAGTTTATTTTTATTAGTTATTTTCAGTTTAGAGGTTTAGTTTAGAGGTTTTGCTTCAACATAACCGCAATTTGCTGTTGTACAATCCAGTTAAATGATAGTAAACCATAGATATATACATACACACACACACACATATATATATATATATATATATATATATATATATATATATGTATATGTATATATATATATATATATATATATATATATATATATATATATATCTCAAAGCAATCTGTTGAGAGGGGGGAGCTTTGCTCCCTGCAAAGAAATACTGTTTTTCTTTCATGGCTTTTGTTTTTAAATGTTATAAGGTTTGTGAAAAACTGGTTTAAGGAAACTGTCTGGATGATTTGACCAGGCCAAGTATCAAACAGCTAGGGCAAATTGTGTCATGCTCTCAAAAATAGTATCTGAATCTTGCACAGACAATTTCATATTTGCATTATAGAATCAATACTGTTGGGAACAGACAAATTATGCAGTCAGAATTTGATTGCAAGTATGCCTATGTGCTCATATTCCTTTCTGCAGATGTGAGCCAGTATTGCTTTATGAGATAGCTGGCATCATAAAAATGGTGACAGTTCTCAGAAACGTGTGTGTTATGGTGCCTGAGTGGACAGGGAGGAATGTATTTCAATAAGACTGATTAGACATTTTATGGCTTGATATCCCAAACCTACTTGGGCAAAAAAGGGTTAAACTGTTTGAGGCACAAGAGTTGAGAAGAGCCGAGCTAGTTTAAAAACCCTAGGGTTTAAGAAATGGCAGATTTTTAACTAGTACAAGGCAAAGAACAGAAACACAATCCTCATGGAATAGCTCGCTGTGGAACGAATTTAATCAACTAAACTAGGGCAAAGCTGTCCTGATCTTTAAAACTCTGGGGTTGCTGCTGACACAGGATGTGCTGTAGCAGGAAGGAGAAAGAAAACTTCCATTTCAGCTGCATGGAAGGTTAAGCAACTCAAGTACACGTGAAAACTTGCACTTGTTTGAAGGGGAAAGGCAAATATTAAAACTGCTTGCTAAAAGATCTTGATATTCTGAAAGCCTGAAAGTGCTACTGTTTAAAAATACTGGAACTGTTGCCATTTAAACACTGTTGTACTGAAAGATCTGTGTTTCATTGAAACAAAGCTAGAACCATTTTTTATGAAGATGCTGCTACATACACATTTGAGGCAGCTATGTTCTATCGACTAATAACCTAAACATTTTAAAAAGCAGAACAGAGCTTCACTTCTTGTTTTGTGTTGCATGGAGTTGACGTATTTGTACTTTTATTGTGAGTAAATGCAAAAATGTATTTTCTAACTGTATGTGTTCCTAATGTGTTATTCCCTCAAATGGCCAGGAAGAGTTGTATGTGTTATAACAGGTATGTACAGAGTCCAGAGGCAATGAATAAAAAATCATTTTACTAGGGTTACCATCTGTCCCTCTTTGGGCAGTTGTGTCCTGTGAAAAAAACTGAAAAATTGTATCTGCTCTGAGATTTTAGGACAAAAAATATGCCATTAGTTTTCTTTAATAGTTGCAGAAAACAGTTATTTTTTATCTGAAACACCTAAATGTTATATGAAATAGCATTAGCATCTCAAATGCCACAACAATAAGCTTTTATTTTGGCAAACAAGTAAAGTTCAGTCCTTTGCACTGGAAGTGTGCATATTAAGTCCTGCAAAATCTCATGTTTCTACAAAATGCCCCACTTTGAGCATTAGAAAAAGTGGCAACCCTACATCTGACCCATATTTGCCTGGTATGCGATGAAACATGACTTCATATTATATGCTAAAATGTTTGCTGCAAATTATTTGCTGGCAGTATGAAAGCAACAAGTGGCTACATTGTTGCTTTGTTCACTGAATATATTTTCAATGTGGCAATTAAATTAAAGGTTTGAATTAGTTTTATATGTTGACAAGTTTTTTGTTCAAAAACACCATTTGATGTTAATTGCATTTTTATTTCAGAGAGTATTCACATTTTGCTATACTCTGACTTGCAGTTCCAAATCTATTTCTTTATTTTTGAAAACATGATTCTGCGGACTCTGAGTGTAGCAGGTCTTCCCTTTGTCTGTGGTTAAGTGACTGTGAAGTTAATATATTTAGGTAAGAGGTGTGTAGGGTTCTAGGAGCATTATTTTTAATGTATACTATCATTTGCATTGTACAGTCTCCATCATATTTTCTTTATAACAAGATGTTTTCAGTGTGCTTCCATGACATAAATTCTGACATGAATACAGACAGTGCTATCATCAAACATTTTCAGTCTTCTTTTTAAGGTTATAGGCTGTTCCATTCCTTCTAATTATATTTCAAAGTGGGTTAATGGTTGCAGGTTCTCGTTAAGACCGTTTATGGAGGGTCCCTATTAGATTGACAAAAAAATCAAAACCTCGAACGGCTTAGAGGTCAAAAATACCATTCTTCTTAATCGCTATTGAGAGATCGTGGTACAGTGAAGATTGGAAAATTTGCCCTTTCCTCACTGTATTGTGATCTCGGAGTTGGAATATATATTTGGGGGGCTGGGGGGCACAGCACCCCACAATAGCGATTTTGATTTCTTGTATTTCCGCTCATAAGAGCAAGATTTTGAAATTTTGTCTATATAATATAGACCCTTTATGGATACATCCAGAAGCAAAGAAAATCTAAGGGGCACATCCCCTTGAAGTGAGCAGTTACACACCATATACTGTACACTACTTAAGAACTTAAATTCTGAGATGCATACTTCCTGTATCCAACTGATTTTACATGGGGTGTTTTCTTCTTTTTAATAAAACCCAAACACTTCTTAAACTTTTTTTATTAAAAAAAGATCCAGATAATTTTACTTTATCACTCAGTGATGTCATCATAGAGATAACATTGGAAAATGTCCACAAATTTTAATGGACATAACCTTGCACATGCATGGTAATATATCCATTAAATTCTATGCACATACTGCAGTGATTTCCTAACACTGGGATAAGGCTGTGAGCTATAGTTCCTGTGGTACAGGGTTTGACTCCCCCACTCAGCCCTTATTTGCCTACTGTAAGACCTTGAGCAAGTCACTTAACCAGTTATTGCTCTGGTCACCCCCAAAAAGGGACTTTGTTTCCAGTGGGTCCTACCTTATTAACAAACTGGTATTATCATTTATTTATTATTATTATTATTCAATGACATCAGCAAGGACAAGGTTTTATCTAGAGCTCAGGTGATGGCATGAGAGAATTGAATTATATAGAGGAATTTACTCAAACATAGGCAGGAGATATTTACAGTGATGGGTGAATGATGGACCACATCCTGAAGTGTAAAACATAACTTAGAAAGAAAACTACTACTGTTCACATTAATAACAGGGAGTAAATAGGAGCAATTCGCAGTGAAAATGCTGATAAAATGAATAGATATTTCTATTCAGTATTCATTAAAAAGAAATACCCAAATGATAGGGAATAAATTTTCATGATGGAGGAATAAGCATAATTTATTTTAAGAAATGAAGGATTTAGAAACAGCTCTTAAGATTGATCAATACACAGGGATACTTACCCAGGCAAAATATAAGATCCATATGCCAAACCAGTCACAGCTCAGAGTACACTTAAAAAAGAATGTAGACATAACTTGACTTAACAAAAGGCGAAGGAAGGAGAAAACCAGTTAGTTTATCATCAATGATTGTAAACTTGATAATCAAAGGTCATATGTGTGTGTGTGGGAGGGGTGGCAGTAAGTCAAGTCATATAGCTCTAACAAATTTAACAAAAATAACCAATTATTACAGAAAGTAAAAAAAATACTTGCTACTTAAGCATTTCAGCTTCTACAGGGTCAAAAACCTAGAAATATACAATCCTTGTACACAAAAATCTACAATAGATGAAATTCATTATCACACATAAACTTGGGCTGGCATAATTTCACAATGTTTATCTATTAATCATGTAAACGTAATAGTCACATGTCTTTTTGAGGAGCAACCAAAGATACTTGTCAGGTCAAGTGACTTAGTCACAGGATAGTTATATCGAGGCAGTGAGGACACCTAACATTCTTAATCCTTTGTGCTGAATTTTCAGACTATACTAACTAGCTTAACTTCAGAATCAAACTTATCCTACCATTAAGAATTTGTAATTGATTTTTTTTCTTTAAATATGCTTGTTAATGAATTCTAAGACACAATCTGTATGTCCTATTTTAATTTTAGTGTCTTTTTCCAAAGGAACAGTTTTTAAACAATTACTTCTCTACCCTATCTTCTTTTACAAGTGAATGACACAGATATGCTTACAAATGGATGGTATATTTAAAGGGCAACAATTGGATTCTACTAGTAACTGCTCATCTTCTCTGTCCTCTTTCTCCCTATTTACAGCCCCTGCTATGAATAAACTTCTCTCCACTAGAACAGCACCTTACTGTACTGTGGTGGTTTCACTTTCAATAAACTTTTATTCCACCCTGGAAAAGCTTGATGCAGTCTCAATTTGTTGATGTCATCAAGGCCAATGAATATAGGTAGTTTTCTGTCCAATTCCCTCCCCAAACTGACATCACCACGTCAGTCCTAAAAACCCACTCATGCTGTGATGTTACAGCTCCCTGGTCCTTCCCCTACACATAGAGAAAGTAAAGGCTAGAACAAGGGCACAGTACGTGAGTCAAGTCAGTTAGCAGCTCAAATTACCATTAGCACTTTGACAGCTGGGGAAGTTAGCTGTTAAGGGGGATGGGAGATGAGTCGAAGTAGTACAATTCAGGCTTCACAAAAGACTGCAATTTAGCCATACTAAAAAGAAGCTGCAGTAAAATGTACTTTGAAAGTCTGCTCTGTGGCATTTGTACTGTTTGTGTTTTAAGTAGTCATTGAACGGCATGAAATGTTACTTAAAACTTACCAACTGAAAGACAGCAGCATATACATGTAAAATCAATGCAGTGACAGGAGCTTTAGGAAGAAAGAGGCCTGTGTGATAATATTTTTTACACACAAGCACTGCATTGTGGAATACCCTGAGGCAGACTAAACAATCAGGATCACTTAAAGATGGTAGACCCCATGTGGTCAGAGTCAGAAATGATGTATAAGAATATTTAAAAAACTGTAAATAGTCCTAGAGTGGTGTTAAAATCTAGGGAACACCAAACCATGATAAAATAAACATTTTTTGGAGTCTGTGGGCGTGGTTCCCCTTTAATGCCTGATCAGAAATGATCTATGTCTTTTCTTTTACTACACACACATTGCAATAATTATATATATATATATATATATATATATATATATATATATATATAGATATATATAGATATATATAGATATATATAGATATATATTACATCTTACCACTTCTGTAAATAATCTTGTCTTGTTATGGTCATAAAGTATACTTTATAATACATCTGAAAGCATTTTCTCCCTGGGATCCCTCTGTAAGTGTTTAGCAGCTAATTAACCTATAACTTAAGTGAATAAATACGTGAACTCCATGGGGTAGTTCATGCTGTGCAGTGCAGTATTCTACTATTATTATTCATGGAAAACTGAACACATGATTCAGAAACTTAAGGGAGATGTGTAAAGAGAAAAGGAAGCATTGCAGCTGTAGAACACTTCCTGAATTATTATATGTGTCATGTGACTACCTAAAATTAGTCGTTCCGTAGCAAGATGTATGTCCAGTACAGGACATGGTACCCTTTTTTCATTAGACACTAATAAACCTTTGATTAATAATTAATGTTTTAAGTGAATTACTGTATTTGATAATTTAAGAGATTATTTTGGCTATGTCAGACAACTGACAGCATTCCTCTCAATCTCTAAGTAAAAGTAATCCTAACAAAATCAAAAGTAATGGGATGGGGGCTAAAATCAGAGACTGGTTTTAAATATTGTTCTTATAATCTTAGAAAGTTGCTAGAGTAATACGTTTTGCATTAGCATGCATTTTCAGAAAGATACAAAATCTGAAACTCAAATGTCTGTCATTATTTAGTGGTCAATCCTCAATGATTTGACAGATAAATATAAATTTTATGAGTAGCAGATTAAAAATATAAGTCAAAAATCTGGGCAGTTAAGTGGTATAAGTGGAAAACAATGGACAGCAGTGAAGGTTTGACCTAAATTCAATTTAATAATGCTTTTGTTCCAACACAAGTGATTTATATTAAAGAGAGGCATCTTTGAAAACTGGTTATCTCAATGTTTTATATATGCCTCTCTTCATATATATATATATATATATATATATATATATATATATATATATATATCCCCATGTATCTATCTATAGTTAGAAGCTAGAGAAATAGATATAGATATAGATAAATTTACAAATGACACAAAAGAATGTTGAGAAAGAGGTTGAAGTGCCCAGAATGAGAAGAGACTTCACATTCTCAGGAGAATGAGCAGATGTGTGAAAATTTGGATTCAATACAAAAAGTGCAGAATAAAGCAAAGGGTAACAAAAAAGTCTGAGGAAACTATTGCATATGGTTAGCTTTATTTATTGGTGTTTATGTATTTATTTATTTTACTATGCATTCACTGAGTTAATGCACTATTCAAAAAAGGAATGGTTTAATTGATTCCTCAGGTCATGTAAAAAAAATCAGTAGAATACACTAGCAGATTTTTAAATAGTTGTGTGTTGTAAGGGGTCTACATTAGTTCAGGGACTATGTTATATATTCAAACTTTCAAAATTTTGAATACCACATGTTCGAAAACATATGGTCGAAGTTTGAAAGACCGAATATATAATAAAAAAAAAAAGAAAGAAAACATACCTTAACGGTGCGAGCAGGAGGGCAAGCCCTCCAGCTCCCCCACCCCCCTACTTAAATATACCAACTCCGAGACTGCACTTCAGTGCAGAAAAGGGAATTCTCCCATTCTGCACTGTATGTCGCCATTAAATTCAACCTTCAAACTCTTGAAATGTCGATCATATGGTGTCAACCATATGATGTTCGACATTTCAAGCGTTCATTGTTCTGACAGGAACCCTTAGTTCATAATACATTTTCATTGAATATGTATTCATCAATGGCTAAACAGCAAAATTCATTACAGCAAAGCACAGAATTTTTTCTGGGGTTAAGAACCACTCTGGGCCATCAGCACAACATTGCCCTTTTCCCCACCATTATGCAGTCTTGGAGTCAGTATATATAGTAAGGAGGGTGTGGGGGACAAAGCCCCCCACAATGGGGGATGTGGGGGTGAATCCCCCCACTTGGATGGGTTTGATTTAATGTGGTGTGTGTTCCATGGTGCTAGAGAGTGAGTGGCTCCTAACCCCAGGAATAATTCTGTGCTTCGCTGTAATGAATTTCACTGTTTAGCCTTTGTTGAATATGTATTCGACGACTATGTATTTCGATTAATTAATATTGACCTGTTGTAACATTCATGTAGCTGTAGCACAGTTGTGAGATAACAATGATAACAATGGAAACAGACCATGTTATTTTGAAAACAGAACATCTAAAACAATATAATTAGCATGTCAACTCTGTAAGAAAGATGTTTGTATTCTGCAAGGCACATGAAAAGTAAGTCAGCGGTAGAAATCTCCAGTAGAAAACATCATTGGTGAAGACAGTCATTGAAACAACACTTAGATTAATATGGACAGTTTTGGAAATGCTCCATTTGCAAAGAGATGGCAGGAGAGATGTTTTACAAGGAAGGGAAATAAAAATGATAGATACAGAGTCAGATTCTAAAAGCTAGTTGTGGACAGCATAGCACACTTAAGTAAGACTTTAGTTCACCAGGTGCAGACATGATTTCAGAAGTCATCAGTATGAGTACTTCTTTATTCAGTGAAGGATAATTATAGACTCTGAGCACATCCATCAGATTCCAAAACGTACTATACAAACCCAAAGCAATGTAAATGTCACAAAGTGCAACACCGACTCTGTTTCCAAAATCCTTGGTGAATGCCATACTGCGAAGCAAGGAAAGGAAGCTATTCCCATGGAATTCCATGGAATCAATACCAATACTGAAAAAAAAATTCTAAAATTCTACCTGCAGTGAATAAACTGCAACAGGTTGTGGTTCAGGAAGGCATGGGAGAGGATCTGGCTGTGTGTCTTAGAAGGCAGCCAGCTAGACAGAGATCCAGACTATAACTAAGCCAACTGTCAGATCAAGAAACCGTTGACAGGTACTGCTTAGACACACAACTGGTGTAGGCTGTGTGCAACATGTGTGACCTATACATGTCTGTGTGTACATTGCGAGGCAACCCCATAGCTCTCAAAACAAAAGTCTGTCTGATCCTAGGTGTACTGACATCTCGGACATTCCAACAACATATGAGAAATGTTGTAGGAGTACCAAAGACAGCTGCCAGTTGCATCATCACACAATTCCGGGCAGCAATGTATACCAAGGTAGATGATCACATACACTTTCCATATATTCCTGTGGAGCAGCAAACTGTCATGCACCATTTCTATAACATCTCATACTTCCCACATGTTTTTTTTGCAGTTGGTTGTACCCACATACCTATTAAAACCCCCTGTGCAGCCAGAAGCACAAAGATACTAACAGAAAGGGATGGCCATCCTTGAATTGTTAGGTGGTGTGCACAGCAGATGGCAGCATAACAAATATCATGGCGACACATCCCAGGAGTGTCCATGATGCTGTCATATGGAAGGAAAGTGGTCTGAGGGCTACATTCCACCAAGATGAAATACCTGAGGGACTACTATTGGGTAAGTACAGAAACAAAGCTATAATATAAGGTAAAAACATCCCTGTCAACATTATGACTGATGACAACATTTGTGTTTTTCCTCCCCACAACAGCTGACTGTGGTTATCTGCTTGATCTATGGCTAAAGACCCTGTATAGAGAACCTTCCAACCCTACAGAGGAGACATAAAATAGAGTGCACACCACAATGAGAAACACATAGAGTGTGTATTCAGTGTACTGAAAACCAGGTTCAGATGTCTGGACACATCCTGTGGTACACTGCAATACACACCTGAAAAGGCACTACAGATGATTACCACGTGTGCCACCCGACACAATGTGTTAACAACAGCACATGGAGGTCTTCCTCCTGCAAGTATGGGTAAACTACTTTAAGAACCATAGCTGTCTGAAGGTGACATTCCACAGCTATCAGAGGAGGAGCAGGAGAACATAGCGGGCAGAAGGAACACGTGTGGGCAACCGAGGATGCGACCACAAGTTCAGGCTCAGGCAACACATCAGAGTCTGGCAAACACATTTGAGTCATGACAAGCCACACATACAGAAGTACACAGATTAAACATTGGTGTTCAAATGTTGCATCACCACAGCAGCATGGTCTGCATCTAATGCAAATTACCAAGTAGATGTACACACTGAGCATCAGACATAACATAATTTTAACATACAATAGTATGAACATATACAAATCTATCATGACAAGGAACGCAGGCCACAAGTGACACCAGTATGCATATAGACTCATAGTGGTATATGTATGCATGGCAGACAGCAAGGAACATACCTCTGTGAACCCCATCCATATATCTCCACTATCAAATGATGCAAACAGGAAAGCAAGTCAGGACATACTGCAGAACTGTTGCCAGTATCAAAAGTCACATATATCAATGTAAAGTAAGGCTAAGGTATCATGTACTGAATGGAGTCACCTGTGGTCAGTAAAAGTGACAGACTCCCACAGCATCAGACTCTACAACAACCACAGACAGCTGGCATCATCAGTGGTCTGCACAGCAATTACCGTTGCCACAGGGTGAGACTAACACTACAGAACATAGTGGATCAACTGTCAGTGTTACTGTAATGTAGTCTAGGTTGCCAGCACTGATGACTTACTCACCATTCCTGGATGCCCTTCCAATTATGGAAACATTCAGCTCATGTTGTACAAAAAGGAGACTAATAAGATGATGTCAGCATTTGGAGACACACTGTGGGAAGGAGCACTGGTGTGAGTTGACTATCTAGTCATGATTGCTGGGCCCACACTGGAATGGCCAGCAACAGATGTGTGTGCACATTGCAGTATAGATGTTAATGCCCAATGGGCAAGGGTTGGTCTACTGAGAGGGGGACTGCCTCTTCCATGTGGCACTCAGCTAATGACAGTCAGGGCATGCAGAATCCTGTTCATACCAGTTACTGCTGTAGTACTGCAATACCTAGGGATTTAATGGTCCATGCCACAGATAACATGCCTTCGGTCATGACCTCATTGTGTCTGTGCTCCTGTCCTTCATGCAGCATACACAGCTGGTGTGCAACATGAGCCATGGCATGGGCAAGTGCACAAATGTCAGATCCATGACATTGATGAGAACATTCATTTGGCTGTAGGCTAAGGTGGACAGACCTCTGTCATGCGCTCATGCACACCAGCTACACACCCATGTCTACTGATCCTGACAGTATCACTGTGTTGTGGGGAAGTGCCAACATCACTAGCAGACTCAACATGGGACTGTGGTCCACAGTCCTCATCATATACACCATCTAATGCTCCCAGATTGCCAGAATGGCTGGACATCTTTTCCTACACATCTAAGGCTATAACCTCATCACATGACTGACACCATCTAGGCCAGACTGTATCAGCAAATGTGTGTCCTGTATGTTAGGGGCCATGCCACCATAGTGAGACACATCAGATTCCACCTTGGGAGCAGGGGATAAGTTAGTAGAGGATGAAGGCAGTGGATGTGCTAAAAGTAGAGACAGATGGCACAGGTCAGGTAAACATGCTTCTATCAAATACTGGATATCATTACTGACATATGCACAACTATATCACTACAATGTTACAGATGCTAAGGACATACCAGGAGGTCATGTCTGTGTGTGGCTCATGGAAACTATATAACAAGAAGTTGACAATTTTATTACATATATGACATACAATGCATATGTGAGAAATAACAATATAACACACAAATATCAAATAGCACACACCTGATATGTCCTTGTGGGAATCCGTCAGCAGAGAAAAGGGCTAAATAAATTGCAACTGTTGTAGGGAAACACAGTATTAGTAAGCACATACTTGGCAGCATGCACCATTCTAACAGAGGTACAACACAAAGTAGGTAATACATACACACACCAGTGGGTCATGGCTAAGATGCCAATGGTGTCTGTTCCTTGTAGGGGTCAGTATTAATGGATGACAACAACAGGAGTAACAGTAATGACATGTAGGAAACAGAGGAAATAGCACACCAGTTACACCCTCATATGTGGTGAGTTTGTCTATCGTAGTGCAGATCTTGCAGTGGGAAAATATAGATGAAGCAAACACAGTCATGTATGCAGGCATAAGAGCAGGATGACATATGCAACCCTGTAAATGATGACATATACAACACAATAACAGGATATGGTGATACTCATGTGATATATGATGCACATGTTGGCAAGATGTCCCTGTGCATAAAAAAGTGTGACATTAATTTCATGCAACACAGTTGTGCTTCAAACTGCTGCAACCTAAGAACATAGTGGCAAACCATACCTGGTTTGTCTGTAGGTACAATGGCATGGCATATGTCTCTAGAAGATGTATCTGTAGGTTACAATGTCAGCAGAATATCAAAATATCAGTATACACCAGTGGCATGACAGGAAGCAGAGGCAATAACAGATAATGGTCACAGTAACAGTACATGGAGACACTCACCTGTCATGCCTTACCACTGTGCAGAAGTGGATGGACCTGTGCAAATAAATTCAGACAACATTACACATGTTGGTTGTAGTGTTATGTATGTACTGAAGTTGTAAGGCAACATGTCATTGCACTTACGTTGGCTGCTGTCGGCATGTGTGCCCCCATGTGTATGATGCAGCTGTGCTGCTGCAACACACAAATAACAATATATGAATATGCATACAAAAACAATCTGTACTGAGGTACTCTATATGCAACAATGTCATGAAAAGTAGCACATTCAAGTGCTGCCTGGCACACCTGGTTCTATCCCATCCCCAGGAACGCGTCACTCCCTACTTGCCATATGCAGGAATGCAAGAAATTGTGTGAGCTCATCTGGGGAGCAAATGGTGAGCCACTATCTGTGGCATCCCTTGTCCTCTCATACAAGTGTACCCTGTTAGCTGCATGAAGGATCATGTCAGGGCACCATCAGTGACAGGTCTCCCATGATCTATCATGATCTTCCACAGAATTAATCATGTTGATAAGTTTGGTCCACACTTTATTCCTCCAAACTGTAGTTCCTGACTATCCAAGATGTTTCCATCCATGGTAGCACAGAACATCTACTATAATTTCATTTTCCTGTGGTGAAAAATTGTTGTCCCTAGGCATACCTCTCAACTGTACATATTTCCTCAGAATGTCCAGATTTTTGCCTCATATTTTTGGTCCGTTTTTAAAAAAAATTTGTGGTTTTCTGGCAAATAAGTGGCAAATCAATAAAGACTGAAGTTAGAAAATAATGACAGAGATTTGAATTTCAGACTTAATACCCTTCAGAAAATTCATGCTAATGTAAAACCTGTTATTCTATCAACTTTCTAAGCTTGTAAGAGCTATATTTAAAAATTGTCCCTATTTTTGGGCCTTTGTCCCACTTTTATTTATGCCTTTGTCCAAATTTCTCGCTCTAAGAGGTTCAGAGGTCTGCCCCTGGGTCTGTTTGCCATCTGGAAGACAGTTATATGCATTTGGTTAGATTAATATGGGGTCTCAAACATGGAGATGATTATGTTGACAACTTATGTCAATTTACCCACTCTGCTTTCCTGCTCACTGCAAAATTTTATGAACTAGTCCCTGTTCCATATAGCAGTGTGACATATAAAAGAACATATGTGACATGGAAACAATGTCTAGCTACATAAGACATCGAACGACATCTCAGATGCTCAGGTAAGAGCCGCCCTCTCCAAAGCAAAAAACACAGCATCAATGGGACCAGATGGTGTCCCGGGCTGCGTCCTACATGAACTCAAAGAAGAGCTAAACCCAAACATAAAACTACTGTTCAATCTCAGCCTTACTACAGGATATGTGCCCAAAGAGTGGCGTACAGCAACAGTGGTCCCTCTCCATAAAGGTGGTGCCTCAACGGATCCTGGAAACTATCGTCCCATAAGCCTGACTAGCTTGGTCTGCAAAGCTATGGAAAGGATCATCATGGACCTCATAAATAAAGATATTGGGGACCTACAAACACTGGATCCTACCCAGTTCAGCTTTGTTAAGGGCAGATCCTGCCTCTTAAACCTGGTTGATTTCTTTGAAACAGTCACCAAGGCCATTGACGAGGGCAAGGTGGTCCACACAGCCTACCTGGACCTCGCAAAAGCCTTCGATACAATACCCCACACGGGCATTATAGATAAGCTCACCAGCTTAAATATAAACCCCTATGTCACTAGATGGATTGCAAACTGGCTCAAGGACAGAACCCACATGGTTAGAATTGCTGGTGTCAGACTCCAAACCAGTTACAAGTGGTGTCCCACAAGGCTCAGTCCTGGGACCTCTCTTGTTCGGTATATATTTCTCGGAGGTACAGGCCAACACGGAAGGACTGTGGCTGACCAAGTTCGCAGATGACTGCAAACTGGGTGCCATAATCGACTCTCCAGCCGACACAAGCATCCTCCAAAAGGGCCTCATAGAAACAGACAACTGGTGCCAGAGCCATGGCCTCAAGCTAAATGCCAAAAAGTGTATAGTCATCCCCTTTGGCAAAAACAAATTGCCCACAAATTACCACATAGGTGGAAATCCATTAAGTACAGAAGAAGTAATTAGGGACCTGGGGACCCAAGTTGATAGCAATCTCTCATTTGACAACCACGTGGCCAAAGTGGTTAGAAAAACATTTTATATAGCCCACCTAATCATGAAGGGATTCACATCTAGATCAGGGGAGGTCATCGTGCCTCTTTACTCATCCCTCATCAGGCCCATAATTGAGTACAATGCCCCTTTTGGGATGTACCTTACCAGACACCTGCAGTAACTGGAAAGACCCCAAAAGTACCTCACCAAGAGGATCAAAGGGCTCAAACAGATGCCATATGCTGCCCGGTTAAAGAAACTCCAGCTCTACTCAGTGGCATACCGCCTGTTCAGAGGAGATCTGTGCCTGGCGTATAAAGCCATGTCCAACCCGGAATTAATGGACATGCTGCACCTCAGAAAATCCAAATCCCATCGAGCTACGTGCTCGAGAGACTTGAACCTCAGCACTGAAATAAATAGGACATGCTGGAGGGACAGATTCATAACCCAGAGGCTCCCTTCACTCTGGAATAAAATCCCAGTCCAGGTTAGGCAGAGTCCCTCATTGACTCTCTTCAAGAGGAATCTTGATGAGTGGATGGGAGATCGTAGGTTTACCCCAGGTATCACTTCTGTGTCACTGTTAGATAGAGGCATAGTATACTAACCTCGAAAAAGGGCATAGCAAAATAAATTTAAAATGGGTGGCGAAAGCCAAACACATTCTGGCTAGGCTTATAAATGCCCTAGGGCAGATAGCCTAGTATGAACCTATGAACCTATGAACCTAAGAACCTATAACTTGCTACATCCGTAGAGGTTGCATGTGAGATTTGAACCCATTACAGTGAACCACAACACCCTTATGCCTCATGATCCTTACACTCAATATGCACTTCACATTAATATACTACTCATAACATATGTGTAAAACAATGTCAGATACATCCTGGATTGTCAGTAGATGCCATGCAACTATAACCTAAACAGACAAGCTGTGGAAAAAAAGCAGTCATAGTACCCTGAACTGTTAAACACGAATAGCTTAAATCAGCACAATCAATAGTGAGCAATGAATACTATACCCAGTTCATCTATATCAAATGAAAAACAGTGAAAACTACTACTATATTATTCTAAGATGAAAGTATCTGCACAGCAGCAATTGCACAACTCAAGGAAACATCAGAAAGCTTCCCAGTCTGTAAGCAGACCACAGACAGTACATGGTAACCAGACATCGAGACAGATATAGTTTTGTTGCGACAATATATAATAAATGTTTTTTTAAGCATAACTGAATAAATATCCATTGCATAACTGCAACTACATACTACATAGCAATGTAAAAGATAGTGTCAGAATCATTTGGTTTCCTTAAGTACACCACAGACTGCATAGAGTCACCAGCAATATGCTCTGATATTTCATTAGTGTGTCCTTATGTACTGTTCACTGCTGCTCTTTACATTCTTCTATGCAAGTGCATATGTGCAATCACTGCTTGTTTGTGACACAGTTGTACCCACCTGTATGTATACAGGTCAATCCAACACCCCTCCAATATGTCATATACATTTTTGCATTGTGGAGAATTTTCCTCTAAAAGCATCAATTAAAGTTTCTACTCATAGATTTCTAAGGAGTAGTAATAACACAGGTCTATAAGGAGAGAAATGTATGCCGCCATAGCAATGCTAGCAGGTGCAACATTACCTTTACAGCTACCTATGAGTCAGATATAACTTAAAGTAAGACCAGTTATGTGATCCTTAAAGTCCCATTTACACCATACATAATTAATGAGGTTCACTAACCTTCAATGTTTTGGAATGCAATTCACACACATTCACTTCATGTCTTAAAATTTGATGCATTAACCTATAGCTCAGCATAATGGCAAAGTGTTCTGTACAAATACTCAACAGGTATCGTTAAACAGGACCATATGTATCACATGCCCTTTACCTTCCAATGATCTGATACCACCCACCACTTTTAAACCATGATTTTGATGTATTTACAGATCAGAGCATTGCTACCTGCAAACTGAGTGGAACCTCAGTGAACAATTTCTGGAAGTTTGCTAGCTCAATATTCACATTAACATGGCTACTTTGAGGAGGCTTAGACATGTCTGGGTGTCCATTTGGACTAAGGAGGAGACTCCCCATATGATGATCATCTATGCTGGAGTGGAGTATCTTATGAAATCCAGACTACAGAACTTTGCAATGATGGACATCTGGAACCGGATTGTGAGGTAGCACTGACATTTCACAGGAATCTATTGAACTGGAGTGTAGATTCACCACTGCTATGATGACTTGCATCAAAGGGACATTGAAAATCTTTGTTTTAGGATCACTGAGGTGTGGAGACAGCCATTGGATGCCTACAGTAAAGGTCATAATTCTATGCCTACAGTTGTTGTTGCGTCTTTCGGCTTTTCCCGGTTAGGGGTCGCCACAGCGGAACTCTGGTCCGCTAATGATTGGCAGTAGATTTTTACGTGCCGAGTTGCCGGCCCTGATGCACAACCTTCAACTAAGGTACGCCCATTCGCGCATGTCTCCACACAGAAGATGCTCTAGCTGAGAATCGAACAGGACAACGTCTTACTGTGAGGCGACAACGCTACCGCAGCACCACCACCACAGTAATTCTATGCCTACAGTAAATGTCATAATTAAAAGTGAACCTGTTCATTTCTAAGGAAATCAGAGCTATAGCTGTGACCTATATGCCTTTTAATCTCATCATGAAGCTGTTCTGAATTCTCTGATCTGGATAATCAAGAAGGCAAGGTGAATGTTCTCCTTTTAATTATGGGTTCAATTCCCATGGTGGTTATTTGTTTAATATTGTTTATCATGTATATACTATTAAACAATAGACTTGCTTATTTTCCAACTTATACAGAGTACATCATTTTACACATCCAGTATAGCTGTATGTCATTGATGCCTTATACTGCATAGGTGTCTGATGACTATGCATTTCTCTGTTATCAGTAATACTCCGAGAGTATCCCACAGTCTACTTCTGTATGTGTGAATACTGAGTCATACAGACATCCCTTAGTCAACTCTACTTTACAAAATGCACATTATCTTTAAATGCCTATTTGTTGAATATGTTAATGTAAGACCAGTGTAGATGTAAGTGAATACCATATGTTGAACATTGTAAAACTTGGTACAATTTGGCAGCTGGGAGGACCATGAGGGCCTAAAGCATTTAGGTGTTGGATGGTTGCATGCTTTTCTGTTATCCATGGGAATACAGATACACAAATTCAATAGTAGTTTTTTAAGAAGGAAAGCATTATGCTGTGTGTTAGCTCAGCCTGTTAAGCCAAAGACTAACATACATATATATAGTGGCTAATTGTGGGTTCAAATTCATTTACTGGATATCTTTGATTAAATCATGATTTGTGTGTCTTATAAACATTTAAAAATATTGCTGTTTACGAGTATTTTGTACATGCTTATGACCACAGTGGTTATTCATTGTTTTTTTACAAATATCTCCATAATCCATAATTTTTCTGTCAACAGTAGCCATTTTATTAAAGTTTTATATGTAAAGCTTTGAATTAGTTGAGGGTGTGTGGAAGGGCACAGCACCCCTACATAAGTAGTGTCTGGTGTTTAATGGATCATCCTCTTGTGCGGGACTGTGCCCCTACACCACCCGCTAATTATATATACCAACTCCAAGATCGCACATTTACAAGGAGATAATATGCTTATTTATTAGCATATAAAAGGTGTTCTGTAGTTTATTTTATACAGTGTGCACATTAGAAGTCATATTTCTGAATGTTACTTTTGTTTAGTTATAGTTGACAGCATCATAGGAAGATCCCATTTATGGCCAATTATTACTATTCGATGACTTGGTTTATGACGTAAAACCTATATGAAGAATAGCAGTTTTGATTAGTAGTATTCAATTAAGCACCATTCAATGGATGTTTTCTTCAATGATTAACCACAGACCCGCAAGCAGCACATACAAGACAGGAAACATGAAAACAGTGGTTTCCTTTACGATAGTCTGATGGCCAATGTAGTGAGACACACCTCAAGTATTACCCACATCAGGTCATAATGTTTATGTTACATTGTCAGTTTCACAGTGGTGTAACAGTGTGGCAGTTGTTTTACAATGCAGACACATTGCAGTATTACATGCCTTGGTGTTAATGCATGCCTGTCTTCATATATCATGAAATCTTCATGTAATGGCTATGCACATGTTTATCATTCAAAATGATGGCTGGTAAACAATGGTTTAGGTAATGGTAGGATTTCCACAGATAATCTCTATTACGATGCATGCCATGGCATGGCCTGGAGTAACGTTCTCATATTCTGTGATGGATATAGTAGCCATGACATGGGCCTCTAGTGAAATCATCAATAACCATTAATAATAGGTCATAGGGAATGTGTCATGCACATGAATATCCACCTGCTTGCTGCACCTGTTTTTATTATAGTCCTTATACATAATCATTTTAAGGCATATCAACTTTGAATATGGTTTTAATGACACCTCCAATGACCTTTCTTCTCATATGTCAAGGTCATGTTGAAGACATAATAGTTAATATCTGTTACATTTTGTTGTACATATCAGTTTGTGTTTAATGACAGCAATGTTTTTCACAGGAATGTGTGACCTGATAGATATGTGTTTTTTATTGTTATGGTTTGGATTCATGTCATGTATGGTGGTACACTTGACTATGGGCATACCTCATCGCAATGTGTCATACTGAATGTTTTCTGTTTGTACATTGTATCACAGTGGATATGTTAAGTACTAATATAGTTGCAGGTATGCATATTATGTCCTGTTTTTTTTTTTGTCTTGTAATTCACCTTGACAAAGGCTGGGACCCGTGGAAGCTCACCGATCAGACGTCAGAGATTAATGCATTCTAGACCACTGCCCGAGTCCCCGGACAATGATGCTGCTGACTATGATGGAAAATGCCGATGAGGAAGGACCTGGACTAACACGTCATCATTTCTGCTGCATCCTGGAGGAGATGTCACCCACCAGCACACCAGGTGCTTTTTGGGACCAAATCCAGGAGGTGATGACTGACATCTTTTTGACACAAATGAAGCACATGATGGGGACTTTCTTCCAGGAAATGGCACAGACTATGTGGGACTCATTCAGGGAAATAGCCCAGGAGATTATTTGTGATGTTTATCCCATTAGGGTGGGCTCTCAGGACCATAAGTATTGTCTAAGTTATCCACTTGAATACTGCTGCCACCATGGTGTTTGCCATATAAGCAATTGGACTGTATATGCACACTTGTGCATCCATAGCATTTTCCTGGCATGCTTATGATCACAGCTAACCATGCAATGCAGATGCCTTTTGACATTTTGCATTATGTAGCACCTGGTGCATGGGATACTTTACCACATTAGATGTGCAGTCATCATGCTGATGTCCATGACCTTCTGCACTAAATGCATACATTGGTCCATGTAGGCAGGTGTGGTACTCAGTGTGTGTGTGTGTGTGTGTGTGTGTGTGTGTGTGTGTGTGTGTGTGTGTGTGTGTGTGTGTGTGTAGTGTGTGTGTGTCTGTGTAGTGTATATGTGTGTGTGTGTGTGTGTGTGTGTGTGTGTGTGTGTGTGTGTGTGTGTGTGTGTCTGTGTGTGTATACTCCCGATCATGGAGTGCAGCATATCATTGTTATGATCAATGGACTGTGGCTCTGTATGTCACAGCTATGCATTTTGCAGTTGACACGCTGTTACTGATGCAATAGCTCCTCTATATACATGTATGGGAGTGACAGCAACTTGCAAGCATTTTGCCCATGTTCCACGAATAACACAGTGAGACAGGTATGATTCGTGGGTTGCCATGTCATATCTGTTCAACAGCAAGACACGTCCCTGTTCCTGTTCTTTGGGTGACATTTGTGCTGTCAGACTGACATACTGGCTTTGTTTGT
Organism: Protopterus annectens; assembly: GCF_019279795.1. Lineage (NCBI taxonomy): Eukaryota > Metazoa > Chordata > Ceratodontiformes > Protopteridae > Protopterus > Protopterus annectens. The sequence goes on along the minus strand of NC_056750.1, from coordinate 181,927,856 downwards.
GGTAAATAGTGACAATGATGGTGACATGCTATATCACATAACTGTCTGTTACTTTACAGAATGCATATACTGCCACTGTACCATTACTTTATACACAGTGGTACTTCTGATTTATATATCAACATTAAAGCATTACTTCTTTGGCCAATGTTACATTTCCACATGCATTCTTTATTCACACATATGCCCATATATTTGCAAATGGTATACATATGTTCTGATTTATGTATATATATCTGCACATATTCTGATTAATAAAGAAACCTCATTGCACCTAGGTACTGTGAACAGTCATTAAGTCCATATTCATGTGCTGTACTGTTGTTCACAAGACTGTCTTTTGCTCAGTCATACCCATGGTCAGTGATATATGTGTGTGTGTGTGTGTGTGTGTGTGTGTGTGTGTGTGTGTGTGTGTGTGCGCGCGTGTATATATATATATATATATATATATATATATATATATATATATATATATATATGTATATGGATTCCCTTCACAAGCTCAAAGTCTCAAAACTTCGAACTGCAAATGGTTGAGACCATTTGATTAAAGTTTTGAAACTTCAAACGTTTTGAATGGAGATCGCTGTACCATTTTCCTCACTGTAGTGTGATCTTGGAGTTGGTCTATTTTTTATTTTTTACCACACACAGCAACACAAATACACGAACCTACCCTACATATAACCAGGGGAAAAAGCCCCCCTTCACTTCCATTTGTGAGGGTCTGTGTCCCCCACACCCTTGCTATTTATATATACTAAATCTGAGGCAACACTAAAAAGACAAAGACACGAAACCCACCACTACACAATCTACATTCCCTTGCATAAACACACATCACATACATACAAACATCACCATTCTCAACACATGCACACTTGCACTATTACCTACATACCATAACTTACACCTACAACTTCCCACCACACTAACATAACACTAAAATCCCTATCCAAAACCCTTAAAATATAAATACTTATCTGAATCTCCAGCTATCCATTAACACAGCGCACCAGCATAATCACTGATTCGACATTTCTGGAATCGGTTATCTGGTCTTTTGTGAAACTGGGCTTTCACTATTATAGTCCCGAAATACTGAAATTCGATATTTCAGTATTTCGAGATTATAAAGTGAACCTACATATATATATATATATATATATATATATATATATATATATATATAAATAGATAGATAGACATATACACACATACACACATATATATATATATATATATATATATATATATATATATATATATATATATATACATTAGCACAGGTGTTTATTCCACATGTTGTTGTACACTGGCATAACAGTATATATCTGTATGTGATACGGTTTCTTAGCTTGTTTACCCATGCCTCTTGTTGTTAGATGAGTGTACAGTAATTTGTAGGCGTGATTTCTATATGGCCATTTATACTGCTGTCAGCAATGCGGCCTGCCCATTTGACATACATTTGCCATTCGCTTCAATGTAGCATGATTTGGTTTCAACACCACCCTATGTGGTGTACACATGCATTACATACAATTATCCTGCCTTATCATTCTACTTAACTTTGCTGGCATGTCCTCCTTGATGTGGGGCCCTGTTATCCACCTCCCTTCCCCCTGTGTAGCTATGACATATATATATTTCATATATGTATGATATATGCTAACATGCCTTTAAATTATCATCTATTATCATATAGTTCTGTTGTTAGATGGTCAACTTAGGCCAACCTTATGGCCATTATACAGATGCAGGGCATAGGCGCACAAGTTACTGGCTATTGCTTGCATTACCTCCTTGTTCCTGTTATACTTATGTGTTACCTTATTACCAAGAGTAATTTGATGTAGCTGATGTGCACAACCTGATAGTAGTTCTAACAGCATTAATTATAGATTTCAGAACTTATATTACTTCATGTCATTGTTGTGTGTATGTGTATTGACATTGTTTTCTGATAATTTCCTCTTAGACCAATAAAAGGTCATATATATACATCTACACATGTGTGTTGCCTCTGACATGGCATATGTCTGTGACATATTCATTCCATTACATGTCTGTTTAGATTGTGTACACCTACTTGAGTAAGCAGCAGCCAGTTTGTTGCTTTGCTACAGTCCAGCTGTTTGGTAATGTGCTTGTTGTTTGCCTTTCACATGCATGTTTGGAGGTTCTATTCTGCCCTCTGCTCGCATTCACTAGCATTTTGTGGGTTGCATTTGCTTATCTGTGCTGTTGCTTGGCTTACACTTGCACTGCTGACAGGCTACTTGGGTACTGGATTCAATATCCGATGTATACTGTGATCCCTATTTATTACCCTATACCACACAACTGCTATGAGTCATACACATCCAGGTATGACTGCTACACAGTCTGTAACATGTCATAATGTAAAAGTGCATAGGTACATATATATTTCTGCATTTCACCATGAGTAGTATGCATCCCCCCTGTTTGTCAACTTTCCTTCGCCCATGTTGCAGAGTGTGCTGTCTGTGTACCTTACTTTTCCTTAATATTTATTTATGACCTTGTCTGTCATGTCTTGTGATATTTGTTATATGTGTATACCTGCTGTTTTGCCCTTTTCCTCATCTTCCCTGCCTTTTCATTTTCTTCTAATCTTAAAAAAATGGGGGCTATTCCCACCCCCAAAAAATTACCCATACCCCTCTGACTGTCCCTCAGATTTTCCTTTTCCGACATACCTCTTGTGAGTCCCTCTTCTTCACCCATATCCCACATCTACTTTTCTATCTCCCTATTTCCTTGTGTGTGTGTCTGCGTAATTTGTGTTCCCCATAAGTGTCTCTCACCCATTATTAGCTGCTGTTAACCCTGATGAAATGGTCATGATTGCCCTTCACCTTTATTAATTTTTTAATTAGAAATTTTACAGATTCTGCCAAATTCCATAATTTCCTGTGAATGTATTTAATTAGTACATGACTTACGGAGACATCCATAGTTGCCTGTGGGCCTACTGGCCTACTGTGTTACTTTCAAATGTACTGCAGCTTGCACTGGGCCTGTAGAGCTTCTGTAGCTTTGTTAAGGCATATAATGGTTTATGAGACACTTCTCGTGAATTAAAGAGAGGCTGTAACTGCTAGACAGTGTCCCAGTGCTGCTGGTCAGTTCTGTTTGCGCTGACATATTCTAGGTTCACTGAAGCATATTTGCATATTACAGGCTTATCCACAACTTTTGTTCAGATATTGGTGAAATGTGCTCAGTTCTGTGAATGTTGTGGAATTCGACCTACAGTTATAATTGACGAGAGACTGGGGTCTTGATATGTGTACCCTATAAGGGGCATGACAGAAACATTTAAGTACCTTAAGGGAAAAAATGAAGTCAAAGAGGGCACTATCTTTCATAAGATGAGACACTCCAGAATAAAAGACTCCAGCTGAAGGCAGATTGAAAAACGATGTTAGAAACTGTTTTTGTCATATAATATGTTGTAATTGCATAAAGGAAGTTGCAGAACTACTGGTTAAATTCAAGACTGCATGGGACATACATAAATCTATTCAACAAGAAAAGAAACCTTCTAACTGAAACCAGTTAAACTTAGGTACACCTGTAAAAAGAGTAAATGGGTGAAACAGTCATCTGCAAAACATTTTTCTGTTTCTGTGCTCTTTTCGAAAACAAATATCTCAGTTCTCTGTATTTATGAATTGCAGGGATTTATGTTGCTGTTTTATATCAAGATGATTAAGAACACAAAGGTTCATTGGATACTTAATATACTTTCCAGCCTTTCAAGGCAAAATGCGTAACAGAACCAAAAGATTTCAGCACTGCCTAGACTATATCAGGCAGATATAATTCAAGGCTGCAGGAAAGGACCAGTGATTGCTTTCATTAACCATCCTCTCTCCTCACAATGAAGCAATAAACTTTTGTTTTATATATATATATATATATATATATATATATATATATATATATATATATATATGTATATATTGTCCCCAGATTTTTGCTTCTGTCAGTTTTTTCTTCATCATATTTTAGACTAATAAAATAAAGTACATATATTTATCTGCTGTTTCCTACTCTGAGCAACAAAACAAAACAAAACAAAATTGTATTACCATTATTTCTATTTTAAGAGTGCACATGAGCATCCTGTAATGTTTCCTGCAAGTGTGATTCCAACTGCAAGACAAAAAAGGAGATTTTTGAAGAAAAGTCAGTCTGCGCTGTTGCAGTAAGAAAACAAAGACACCCATTGCTCTGTGGAATGACAGTGCTGCTGGTACAAGTAACATTAGAAATTATCTTTCTTTCTAGTTTGGTTTGAAGTTTTTGCTTTTTGTGATGTTTGCACTCTAAACTCTTGCTGTTCATAGAATCTGGCTACAACTGTCATGAAATCATCAGAAAAAGGTAAGATAGCAAAACTGGTTAAACTAACATGGGGAGGTGAGAAAAGGTGTCACTGTTACCCAGCAGGAGGCCAGTCAAATATCGAATGTGGAAATTTTGACAGAAAAAGTGAAATTATTAGAGAAAAAGAAAATGAAAAAGCTGGAAGCAAAAATAGGAGGTCCTGCTGTGCTTTAAATCCAGTTCTGTTAAATGAAGAGCTCATTGTAATTGCCTGCCTTAGAGCATCTGCTGTTTCCTTCCAGTGCTAAAAATAGGCAAAAGGATAAGGATTTCATAGCACTCTGTTTTAAGGAAATGTCTTTTACTGAAATGAATTTTACTACAATCAGCAGCTTATAACAGAGAGGCAGACACTATGTGCAGATATGCACTTTCTATTTAGTAGTAAGAATGTGTATGGAAATACCCACTGGGCATCAATAAACCGATAAGACCCAGCTCCATCATGGAACAGAGGCAAAACGAGCTGGCTCCATGACACAGAGTGATAAAGGAGGCAGTACAATGAGCTGGTTCCGTGATACAGAGGGATAAATGAGCTAGTGCCATAGCACAAAGAGGTAAAGGAGGCAGCTTCATGATACAGAGGAATAAAGGAGACCCACTGGGCATCAATAAACCGATAAGACCCAGCTCCATCATGGAACAGAGGCAAAAAGGAGCTGGCTCCATGACACAGAGAGATAAAGGAGGCAGTAAAATGAGCTGGTTCCATGATACAGAGGGATAAATGAGCTAGTGCCATAGCACAAAGAGGTAAAGGAGGCAGCTTCATGATACAGAGGAATAAAGGAGACCCACTGGGCATCAATAAACTGACAAGACCCAGCTCCATGGAACAGAGACAAAAAGGAGCTGGCTCCATAACACAGAGAGATAAAGGAGGCAGCAAAATGATCTGGTTCCATGATACAGACAGGTACATGAGCTGGTTCCATGGCTCAGTGGGATAAAGGAGTCAGTTAAATGATACAAAGGGAAAAAGAAAGATGCTTTATGGCACAGAGAGATAACTCATTAACACCTATGTGGTGTGGAATGTTGCACCTTTTACAGCCTACATTCCATTTCAGAGCATTTTCTGAAAAATCAACTTAAAAAGCATAACATAATCAAGGCTTCTCTAATGTAGGAAATCACAGATTAACAATCTCGTTGTCATTTTATTAATACCACCTTGGAAGTATACAGAAAAGGTGCTATAGGCTTGAATGAGATAAAGGAGACAGCTTCATGGCACAGAGGGATTAAGGAGGCAGCTCCATGACACAGAATGATAATGGAGGTAACATCATGACACAGAAGGATAATGGAGGTTGGCTCATAACACAAAGGGATAAAGGATGGGGCTTCGTGACACAGATGGATAAATGAGGCAGCTTCATGGCATAAAAAGATAAAAGAGGCAACTCCATGACACAGATGGATAAATGAGGCAGCTTCATGGCACAAACAGATTAAGGAGACAGCTTCATGGCACAGATGGTTAAAGGAGGCAGCTACATGACAAAGGTTGATAAAGGAAGCAGCTTCATGCAACAGAGGGATAAAGGATGAAGACTCATGGCACAGATGGATAAAGGAGGAAGATTCATGACACAAAGGAATAAAGAAGACATCTTCATAGCACACAGGGATAAACGAAGAAACATCATTATACAGAAAGATAAAGAAGGCAGTTTCATGGCAAAGAAATATAAAGAAGGCAGTACCATGACACATCTGGATAAGGGAGGCAGCTATGTGACACAGAGGGATAAAGGAGGCCACTTCATGACAGAGAGGGATAAAGCAGGCAGCTTCATGTCAAAGAGGGTTAAAATAGTCTGCTTCATGATACAGAGTAATAAAGATTTTAGCTTCATGGCACAGAATTATAAACTGATACACATGGATAAAGGAGGCAATTTCATGACACAAAGAGATAAAGGAGGTGGCATCATGGCACAGATGGATAAAAGAGACAGTCAAATTATACAGGTGGATAAAGGAGGCCACTTTATGGCACTGTGGGATAAAAGAGGAAGCATCATGACAGAATGAGATAAAGAAGGCACCTTCATGATTAGTGATGGATAAAAGAGTCAGCTTCATGGTGCAGACAGCAAAGGATCTGGTTTCATGACACAGTGGGATAAAGCAGGTAGCTTCATGACACAGAGAAAGAAAGAAGGCAGCTTTATGGCACAGATGGATAAAAAAGTCAGCCCCATGACACAGAGGGATAAATGAAGCATTTTCATGGCACAGAAGGGTAAAGGAGGACTTCATAACACAGAGGGATAAAGGAGGCAGGTCCATGATATAGAGGGATAACGAAGGCAGCTCCATGATATAGCAGGATAAAGAAGCTGGCACCATGACACAGAGGGATAAAGAAGGTAGCTTCAAGGCAGAAAAGGATAAAGGAGCTGGCTCCCTGGTGCACAGGGATAAAGGAGGAAGCTTGAAGGTGCAGAGGGATAAAGGCATCAGCTTAATGGCAGAGCAACATAAAGGAGGAAGCCGTGTTGCACAGCCTGACACAGACAGCCAAACCCCAGGATTCAATAAAATCCTATGTACCCATGTACACAGCCATGATTCCTCTTCGGCAGCACATCATACATATTAATTATGGTGTGCTGCTGAGGGAGAGCACAGTAACACAGATTTTATAATCGATGTAAGCAACACTGTAGTGGCTGTGCAGTACTTGTGGACTGTCCAGAAAATTTCTGGACAATTGGTAAGCACAGCACAATACATTTTGGCCTGTTTAACCTTGACTGAAAGGTGATCAAGAGATATTACTTCATGAAACTGCAGTTTGAATTTTTTTTACATTTATGTGCTTGTTTGCATGGTGTGGCACGTTGCGCAACTATGCTTAGCATTGTGGACATATATAGTAGACATCTGCTAGACATCTAAAAATTTAAACCAGATGTATTCAACTGTTGTACTTCTGTGGTGCTTATCAATGCACAAACCTGTGCAGTGAAACTGCACTCTGCTTACAGGCACCTGTGTAGTACATGTGAAGATATAGAAGGGCCCTTCACTATCTCAGTGACTAGACAGGTTGAGTCATGTTCTACAATGTAGTAGGTCCCAGGTTTAAGTCCTGAACAGTCATACTTTTGATATTTATTGCTGTGAAAATGCGTCAGGTGACTGAAATATTGGTTTAGTTTAAAATTAAAATATTAAATTTAGAAAATTTAGAATATTAAATTTAGAAAGTTTGCGCAATGCTAAGCAGCATTTAAACATGGTCAACAGTCTATTCCCATTTGCGCATCGCTAAGCTGTGCTAACACATGGCTTGTGCGAGTTTGTGTGACGCTAACCAAAGCGTCACATTTTTGAGAGTTACAGCATGATTTGTAAGGTCGGGAATGCAGCCAATTTAAAGGCCAATATGTGAGAATTTCACATCATGTAATCAAATGTATGCTTAACATTGTTATGTTGTTATCATAACCATCTGATAATAGTAGCAGTATTAGTAGCAAAAAAAAAAAAAAGTAAATTATATATTATATATTGATTGTATATTATGTGTAGCGGCCGGTACTAGGAGGCTGACGTCCCTTACATAAAAGACTATTCTGATGAACGATCAAACTACACAGGGGGTCCTGATTCTCTGAGACTTGAATGCAAGGAGTTGATGTGGCAACTCAAATTGGAAGCTTGCCACCTACCTGGACTAAACAGCATGCTTTCTACTGGTTGCTTTCTTAAAGTGAGAAGCCTAGTTAGGTAAAGCTTCTTAGACTGGTTTAATCCCCTTGGGAATGACCACCTTTTTAGCTATTTTATGGGGATTGTTTCTTTCTTTGTTTTTTGATTGTTAAAATGGTTTAGTGCTACTTTGTTATTATTGGTTTTATTTTTTAAGGTCTTTATCAATGGTTACATTGTGGTCCATTATTTTAAGCGGGGGATGTGTAGTTTGATCATTCATCAGAATAGTCTTTTATGTAAGGGACGTCAGCCTATTATCAGATGGTTATGATAACAACATAACAATGTTAAGCATACATTTCCAAGGTATACTCATAGATGTATTTTTTATATTTTATATCAACTCATGGTTTGTAGTCTTCCATCGAGTTGAGTTACCATCTGAATGGCATTTTGATTTATTTACATGGCTTTTTTAAAACATACATATACTTTTCCTGGGTTTACCACTTGTGTGTTTATAGTGTCTACCAGGTATTTAAGATTGTATACATGCTATGTTAGCGGCGTAAATTTAGAGTATTAGTTTGATTACAAATATTCAGGGCTGGTCATGTTGATCTTATACAAATGTGCAATTTTCAGGTGTGTCCACAAGGGGGAGTGTTTGAGTGGAGCTATGATGCTTAAATAATGGGACAGATGTATTGTTCTTTGTTTTTAGTTTGCTTTCTGAAGAAGTTGGTGCAGAGCGCCGACGAAAAGCTTGGTTTTAAGCTTAATAAAATTCCTGTTTGGTATTTTCGTTTATTGGCGTTCTTTACAGACATTTTTTGGATTATTAGGACTCCTGAATATAACCTCTGGATTTCTAGGAGCTTTTTAGAGGTGCAGCGACCTGCAATGGTGGTATTTATCAGTTTGTGGTTTTGTTTTTGTTTTTGTTTTTGAGTCGTGCAGATATGTAAGTATATTTTCCAGTAATTTAGAAATATACAAGCTGAATCTGTGCAAAACTGGTATGCATAATGGTTTGTTTCTCTTCCCACAGCTGCAGAAGAGAGGGCTCGCAATGTTAAGTCCTATGCAGGGTGCCTGGCCAGGATGAGGCAATTGTGTGGCAAGTAGGAAAACATGAACGTAATAACTTAATGCATAATGTAATTATACAACAAATTACTTAGAGTTTGCAGTCTTAACAGTCAGCTATGACATACCTGGGTCATCCTACATCTTTATTAATGTGTCACTGCCTACATGAAATGTTAAAGCAAGATAAAGCAAGTAAGCATGCAAGTAATGTTCATTATAGCTTCCAAAGATGAGTTAATGTTGGAGTCTACCCAGATTAAGAGTCACTGTTCAGGTCCGGTCATTGTCTGAAATATGCTGTAGGTTGCACTCAATAAATGAACAGGGTGTATGGGTTAGTTAACAGAAGTTCTACACAGCTATCCATGGTCTACATTACAAAGTTGAGGGAACATTAATCAATACATTTTAAAGGTTCATGGTGCTTTGATAACTAATATTTAAAAAAAAAAGTGTTCACTATTCCTGTATTCACTGCATGTGTGTTTTAATCTGACACCAATCAAGTGTTACATGTAACTCAATAAAGAATGCAGCAAAAAATGTCAGAAGGTCAAGCCTGTGTTCTGCTCTTTTTGTCTGAAATAATGCTGTATATTCCACTCAGTCACTGAACATGGTATATGGGTAAGTTAACTGAAGTCCTGAACAGCTACCCATGTGTCTAAATTACTTTGAGTTTGTGAGTTTAAGAAACATTATCAAAAAAGTTTAAAAACAGATTGTGCTTTGATAAGTAATCTTTTCAAATAAGTGTTTATTATTCCTGTATTCACTGCATGTGTGTTCAAATCCGACACCAGTCAGCTGTTACATATTAACTACTAAATAATGCAGGAACGATTTTCACAAATAAATGTAGTGTAATACCCAGATTAAGGTTCAAGCTTTTGTTCTGATAATTTTCCCTGAAATACACTGTAGATAGCACTCAGTAAATGAACGGGGTATACGGTTAGATTAACACATGTCCTACACAGCCATATATGTGTGTAACTGCCAAATTTCATGTGACATTAAACATTACAGTGTAAAAGGAGATGGTACTTTCATAAAAAGAAGTTATGTACTTACCATAGCGTTCCATGTGAGTTGTTTATCTCACCTTTATTCTCACTGATGGGTTCGGAGCCGATCCTCGGCTCCGACATGTCTGATAGCAAAACTCAAGGTTTGCCAGTAGCTTGAGACCAAGCCCCTTATCCCACAATGCACTGCTGGAATTACCTCAGATCTTGTTTGCTGCGAGTATATATACCCTTTTATTTATTTCTATAAGGAAGCACTTCCCGAAGGGGAAGAAGAAGTATTGAATAACCAGGATGGTACTAGCCTCTAAGTCAACTGTCAGCCAGGGGGGGGGGGGACGTGAGAATAAAGGCAAGATAAACAACTCGTATGGAACGTTATGGTAAGTACGTAACTTCTTTATGTGAAGTTGTTAAATCTCACCATTTATTCATACTGATGGGTAGCGTCCCTTGCACCATCACTCTAGGGTGGCTCATGGAAGTACGTTTTTCAGTACCGTGGAACCAAAGGAAGACCTCTGGAAGCCTTATCTACTTTGGAATGTGTGATAAAGGTATGAGGCTTAGACCAAGTGGCTGCAGCACAAATATTGTCAAGGGGCAATTTAGCTTGAAAGGCAGAAGACATAAAAATGGCTCTGGTAGAATGAGCCTTAGGTTTGTGTGTCAATGGCTTGCTAGCATTCGCATAAACAAAGGATATACAATCTGATAACCATTTAGATAAAGTTATTTTAGCCACTGAATTACCTTTTCTGGCTTCCAAAAAGGATACAAAAAGTTGATCTGATTTTCTAATATCCTTAGTTCTGTCAAGATAAAATCTGAGCTGTCTGTGTACATCAACTTTGTGCAGCATGTATTCCAATTTGTTAGAGTGGTTGGGAAAAAAGACTGGCAGCTCAATGACTTGATTGATATTGAATTCAGAACAGACTTTAGGCAAAAAGGAGGGGTTTGTTTTTTGAGATACTCTATCAGCATGGAAAATCATATAAGTAGGCCTAACAGATAATGCTTGAAGTTCTGACACTCTGCGGGCAGAAGTAATGGCTACCAGAAATATAGTCTTCCAGGACAAATATTTGAATCACAAAAAGATGCTGGTTCGAAAGGGGGGAGAATAATTTGAAACAGCATAAAATTCAAATTCCAGGGAGAATAAGGAATTTGACAGGTGGTCTCATGTGAAAGGCACCTTTAAGAAAAGCCTTAGATAACTTATGGCTCATAACATTCAACCCATTGAATCCAAGGTGGAAATTTGATATGGTGGCTAACTGGACTCAAACTGTGGCAGCTGCTGCTCCTTCTTTAAAAATCTTTGTAAAAAATTCTAAAATGGATGATAGAGGAGCTTGGAAAGGGTTGATTTTCTGTATATTGGCCCAAATTGAGAACCTGTTCCACTTACTGCGGTACAGTTTCCTGGTGGATGGCTTGTGAGAAGACAAAAAGGATTTGTCTTGTATCATCTGAGAGCAAATGAAGCCTGGCAATTAAGGGAAGTGGATTAGCCAAGCAGTTAGTTTCAGGGACTGCAGTGAAGGATGGAGGTCCCCTGACGGGTGTGTCAGAAGGTGCGGAACTGGGTCCAGGATCCATGGATCCTCCAGTAGATGATGGTGAAGGAAGGGGAACCAAATCTGTCGAGGACAGTAAGGAGCTATGAGGATAACTGTCCTTCCCAGTGACTTTGCTTTCTGTAAAATCTTGGGTATCAATGGAATAGGTGGGAATGCATACAGGAGACCCAGAGGTAAATCATGTACGAGGGTGTCTCTCAGGGAATGTCTCGGAGGTGGTATTAGAGCAAAGTGGCTTCTGCATTTGGTATTGATGTGACTGGCAAAGAGGTCGCAGCAAGGCTGGCCACATTTGTGGAAAATCAGATCCGCAACTTGTTGGTTGAGAGACCACTCGTGAGGCAACAGTATTGCCCTGCTTAGCTTGTCTGCTATCACACTGGATTTTCCTGGGATGTGTGTTGCTATCAGAAAACAGTGGGATGACACAGCCCATTGCCATACCCTGAGTGCTTCTTGACAAAGGGGATAAGCCTTGGTTCCACCTTGTTTGTTCAAGTACCAGACCACTGACATGTTGTCCGTCTGAATTGCAATTGTCCCTAGAGGAAGAGAGTCCTGAAAGTACTGCAATGCCAGAAGTACCACTCTCAACTCCAGACCATTGATATGCAGATGTGACTCTTGATCCGTCCATGTGCCTTGGGCAGTCTTTCCCTGAAAAAGCCCCACCCCACCCTATCAGGGAAGCATCCGTGGTCACAGTGACTACTGGGGGGACAAAGGGTCTTCCGATTGAACATAGAGATGTCAACCATCACTGAAGGTCTCTCTTGCAAGAAACTGTAATGAGAATCATGTAGTGCATTGGTAGCTTTTGGTAGGACCACTGAGCAAAGAGGAGCCATTAAAGGATGCGCATATGCATCCTTGCGAGTGGTACAGCCAGGATTGCTGCCACCATCAACCCTAGTACCTTCAAGACCTCTGCTGCTGTAGCTTTGTTCTTTGACTCCAGTGAGATAATGTGTTGGTGAAGAAGTGAGACTCTTTCGATTGGAAGACGCAGAGTGATGATTGAGGTATCTAACTTTGCTCCTATAAAAACGATATGCTGCGATGGCAATAAGGCAGACAGTTTGAAGTTGATTGTAATGCCTAATAGATGGCAGAGTGTCAGAGTATATTGTGTTGCCTGAGTCAATTGATGCCTGGTGGTAGCAATGAGGAGCCAATCGTGTAGGTATGGAAACACGTGGAATCCTAGATGCCTTAGGTGAGCAGTGACCACTGCCATGCATTTGGTGAAGACCCTGGGGGCTGTAGTGAGACCAAAGGGCAGGGCTCAAAACTGGTAATGATTGGCTCCCAGCCAGTAATGCAGGTAACCCCTGGAGCATCTGTTCATCTTTATGTGATAGTACGCGTCTTTGCGATCTATGGAGCACATCCAATTGCCTTTCCCTAGGAATGGAAGAATGGACTAAAGAGTAACCATTCGGAACTTCTCTTTCTTTACAAATTGGTTGAGTCTGCTGAGGTCCAAGATAGGTCTCCAGTCCCCTGTTTTCTTTGGTACCAAAAAGAAGCTTGAGTAGGTTCCGAATCCAACTTGGTCTGCTGGGACTGGTTGGATGACTCTTTTTTCTAGCAATTTGTGGACCTCTACAATTGCTTGTTCTCTGACATTGGGTGGAATATCTGGGATTCTGCTTACAGGAGTAGGTGGGGAAGAGAACGGTATGAAATATCCTCTGGAAATTATGCTTTGTACCCATGTATCTGATGTTATGTTTAGCCAGGCTTCTGGGTACAAAGGCAAGTGACCCCCGACTGCCTCCAGAGCCGAACAGCCGGGCCCCCTTTCAGGGGCACTGGTAGGGCTGACCAGAGAACTGGCCTCTGTCACCCTGTTGCTGTGGACCCCCTCTGCAGCGTCTTCCATTATAACCCCCTCCTCTGCCTCTAGAGGGGGTTCTCCACGTGTATCCTGAAAGGCTGCCTGTGCTTTTTGGAACCACATTTTCCCTCCCCTAGGGCTCTTGGGGTAGGGCCGAGTAGGGGTAGAAAAATGGACTCCAACGGCAGATAGGGTCTTGCGTTCCTGCTCACACCTGGTTAAAGTTTCCTTTATTTTAGGCCCAAACAGTGATGAGCCATGAAACAGGGTGTTGATAAAGGAAGACTTAAAGGGTTCCGCAAAGGAACAGAGACATATCCAGGCTTGTCTCCGCAGAGCAATGCCTGACCAAGCGGCTCTACTCGAACCATCAGCTGCATAAGATATGAGATGCATGAATGAGTTTACAACCGAGTTTAGGGTAGCGAGCTGTGTTGACTTTGTCGGCAACCCCTGCAGCTACCGTACCCTGGAGAGAATCTCCTAGCTCTTTCAGGAGATCTCTTTGCAGTCTCATAAAATGGGTTAAATAGTTCAGCGATCGCAGAGAGAAAGTCACTGAACTAAACATGCATTTCCCATATCTATCCATGATCCTAGAATCTCTGTTAGGAGGATGGATAGATGTGGATGTTTCAGACACTTCCTTTTTGGTGGCTGCAGCTACCACCATGGCATCAACAGGCACTCCTTTGGTCAAAAAGGCTTTGTCCACTGGGGCAGAGATGAACTTATTCGGCTTCCAAGGGACAGGTTCCATGACCTCCGGTGACTCCCACGCCTTACAAGAGATCAGCTCCATGAGCTCATCGTAAGACGGAGAAACCCAAGAAGTGGAAGGTTGCAACCCAAAAGCCTTCAAGAGCACTGACTCGTCCTCAGTAGGGGTTTTGGACTGCCAATCACCCCTCTGACTAAGGATCTCTAATATCTCCGCAAAGGAGATATCCTCAGAGAGGGATCGAGGAGACCCTTCTGACTCATCCAAGTCTGTGTCAGATGTCAAAGACTCCCGTGGTGAGTCTAAGTGCCTCCTCTTGCACAGTCTCTTCCTGGGTACCTCCTCAGTGGGAAGATCTGGGGAGGTCTCAGAAGAGCAGGGGATGCCCTATGGAGCCACTTGAGGCTTGGGGTCTCTACGGTTAGGGGGACCGGTAGACGTAGAAGTGGACACATGAGCTTGAGGGGAGAAAGAAGCCCGAACTGGTGCCAATAATGTCTTAGGAGACAGGACTCTCCTCATGGCATTGAAAGCACCATGGCTCCGACGAGAAGGGGTAGACAGATCCAGAGGGACTGTCCGATCCTCCCACACCAAAACCATGGGCTCCGAGCCCGAGGTAGGAGCCAAGCTCATCTGAGCAGAAGCCCCGAGAGGAAGAGTCGGCACCGAGAAATTGGTTCGACTATCCTCCCCAGACCTGACAAGAGAGTGTCGGCTCCTAGCGTCCTCGGTCGGCGCCGAGGACGTCCGAGTAGATGGAACAGATAAGACCGGTGTGGGTCTCAGTTCCAAAGGTTCAACAAGCATCGGTTTGGGCTCCTTCGGCTCTGAGAGTTCAGTACGGCTCAGAGGAGGAGTAGTCAAATCCGGTTCCATGGTCTTCGGCTTCGACAAAGTGGTCGGGGCCAACAACAATTTAGCAAGTCCTGGTGCCCTTAGAAGCTTCTGCACTAGCCAATCCATGTCCATATCAGAGAGGCTGACTGAAGACTTTGAGAAATGCACCGAAGGTGCTGACTGGAGCAGAGGAGATGAGGGAACCTCAGAGACTGGCTCCAAGACTGGGAGCTGGCTCTGAACCAAAGGGACACTCGTTTCCGAGGACTGTGGAACCGATGACCCTGTATCCTCTGATCTCTTTGCCTTCTTGGACTGTTTAGAATCATATGATTTTGAAGATTTAGAAGAAGTGCTGGCACCTTCCTGGCTACCCAACGCCTCAGAAAAAGTATGCTGCAGCAACCCCCTATCTATGCATTTTCTCCTTCTCTCTAAGAGAACCCTAGATGAAAAAGGGTGGCAAATACTGCAGGAGTCTTTGAGGTGTTTAGCTCCCAGACAGTAAACACATTGGCCATGACCGTCCATGACGGACATTTTCTGTCCACAATCTGGACATTTCTTAAACCCCGATTTGGGGTGAGACTTTTCTCTCTCATCCGACATTTTATAAGAGACACACCACAAAATTAACCTGTCAAGGTTAAATACAGGGCTAACTATGCCCACACTAAACAATATAGTAAGAACAAGTAAAAATTGTTAAACTAAATAGGGCTAAGAAAGGGCCCAGCACTAAGAAAAACAAGCCAACACAGGGCACGATCACTACAATCTAACCTACTTTAAACTATTATTATTTTTTACAAGAAACACACACACACACACACACACACAAACACACACTAAATATGAATAATCTCCCAAAAAGAGAAGAAAAAAGTTTTTTTAAAACTTGCGATTTATCAAAATGGTCCAAGCTAACTGGATCACCGAGATCTCTCTTGCTGCGGCAAACTAGATCTGAGGTAATTCCAGCAGTGCATTGTGGGATAAGGGGCTTGGTCTCGAGCTACTGGCAAACCTTGAGCTTTGCTATTGGCCATGTCGGAGCCGAGGATCGGCTCCGAACCCATCATTGAGGAATAAACGGCGAGATTTAACAACTTCACATGTAATGTTTTCCAATAAAGTGCTCATTATTCATGTGGTCACTGTATTTGATTTCCAGTCTGATAACACACACAGCTATGCATGTGTGTAAATGTACGATTTCACACAAAATGTTGCAATAAAAGTCTTAAAGGAGATGGTGTTTTGATAAAGTGCACATTATTCCTGTACTCACTGCTTGTGGGTTCTAATCCCATGGCAGCCAGCTGACAAATTACCAGCTGTCTAGTGTAATTAGTGTACACAAACATACATCTCAACTGTCATGATTTTTGAAGAATGTAATCACTACTGCCCCATATGTCTGGTTCTTGATTAGTAGATACATGACATTACTTGGAATGCAATTTATTGGAAAATCCATTAGCAAAACACCTTGCTACTAATGTATGAGCGCACTATAACAATGTTCCCTGTAGCTGTGCCTTTGTACCACCATTTAGTACAAATGGTCCCCTGCTAATAGGTTGAGAGCTATGTACATGCAACATCATCTATACAATATTATCAGTAACTGTACTCACAACTGAAATCTTAGATATATAGAAGTGTGTAGTAGTAGTTTGTGTAGTAATATTACCTGCAAAATCATCTGAATAGACTTCATTAGATGTGAAATATCTTGGTAAGAACAAACCCCTCATATATACCCTCCCTTAAATCAAGGACCACCAATAAAATAATAAAATCAATGAAACATCCTTCTGAATGACCTTTTGTCCCTAAATAAAGTTAATAACTGTAATAATGCATTTTTTTCTTTGTAAAAAACATACAATTAAAAATACAATATTAAAAAGTCCCTGAAGTGTAAGAATATTCAGATGAAAATGAGGGGAATGTTAAAACGTTTATGTGCTTGGTTTTTGTTACACTTGATTAGTTTTAGCATCCTTTTACAACATAATAAACTGGATATTCTGGATTCATCTGGTGGTCTTTGTAGTGCCTTTTATTTGCGAATTATCAGTTTATTTTTGGCACTATATCCCTATTCGAGGTGTTTTGCTAATATTACCTGCAAAGTTACTAATGGTTTCTTTTTTCTGTCTCACAGCACCCCTTCTCTTCTTTAATTTATTAATTTATATTTATTATGATTTGATATTTGTAACTACCTTTTATGTTGGCCTTATGTATAATTTCGTATTGCTTTGCTGTAATATACTTTCATGTACATTATTTATTGTTGTGTTCCTCATTATATTCCTTTATATTTCTTTCGATTAATCATTTTTATCTTCTATTATGTTAATACTAACATTTGTTTGGTTATGTTTATTTTTACCTTATGTTTATATTTAATTTTACTACATCGGAACAGGTTCCAGCTGATCCATTTACCTTAGCTCCCCCGGCCGTGGAACTGGCGTCCAGCACATCTAGGCAGCAGCCTGGTGGCACGCCCTCTGCTGCACCTGCACTACCTGGCTGTTGAGTAGTTCTGCGCCACAGGCTGGTGTTGGTCCCCCCTCTGGGAGTGGAAGTGGGGGGAATAATTATGTCACCCATGTGGAACTGCCAGGCATGGTGTGTGGGCTGTTGCGCCAAACTATCAGTGCACAACTAAGCTGGATGGAAAGCATGCTATCCATCTTGGTGGGATGTCCTTACCCCAGGTGCTGGTGTCAGCCACTGCCTCTGTAGGGGCAGAGAAGGTACAGTAATGACAGTGCCATGGGTGAAGACTTGAGTCACACTGCTACAGCGTCTAACATCCATGGGACTAGGATTCCACAACACCCTCTCCAACCAAGCAACCAAGGTGTTTACCCCCTTCTTGTGTCACACACCAACCCTGTCTGCTGTCTTGTCTGCCTGCAAAAGATTCCTCACCATCCCATCTTACCTCCTGCACCCGTACCTATGTCCCTTCCCTAACATTCCACTCTCACCTTAAAAAATGGGCATTTGATCAAAAATAAAAAAAAATTGTCCCATACATAGCTTTCCATTTTGTACATGTGCCCACTGGACACACTTAATTTGCTCCAATTGGCTTGACATCACACTTATGTTGTCCTCACCCCTTTCTCTGAGGGTTGTTGTGTCTTTCGGCTTTTCCCGGTTAGGGGTCACCATAGCGGAACTCCAGTCCGCTAATGATTGGCAGTAGATTTTTTTGCGTGCCGAGTTGCCAGCCCTGATAGACAACCTTCAACGAAGGTATGCCCATTCATGCATGTCTCCACACAGAAGACGCTTTAGCTGAGAAATGAACAGGAAACGTCTTACTGTGAGGCGACAACGCTACCGCAGCACCACCATCGCAATTTTTTACCCCTTTCTCTGAGGGTGATAGTCCAAATTCATCTAAAAAATCTGTTAAAGTGCACAGATATTGCAGTACAAGAAATGGATAGCTATGGTTCTTTCCTACACCCTTCTTGCACATATCTACCTGCCTTTCACTGTTTATCCCCCTGCTTGTATCCCATTTCACCACTGTCCTATCTCTCCATTTTTTATTTCTTAAAAGATTTGTTGTGAACGCTGCATGATGCACACTGTCGATAAGCTCAGCTAAATGGTGCTATATTGATATATGTGTGTGAAATAATAATAATCACGTTCAAAAACATACACTGGAACCCTATTTTGAACCCAAGACCCTTGCACCTGCAGCCCAGTGCATGAACCTGCCAAGCCACACTACTGCTAGCTAACACAGGTGGTTTAAGCAAAGCATACTATTTGTCAAGTTACCATCATTAAGTGTGTTTAAGCAGGGCGGCACATTGCACTGCATCGAGCAAATTTGCTTAAAGAGTAATGAGAAAAAATGTGAGTGTAATTTGGAGTCTAGTACAGGAATACATCACAAGAATGTCAGACACAGAATGATGGATGTACGTGAGATCTCTAACAGAAGGCAGCAGTGGACTTCTATCTGCAACATTTAAAAATACACCTACTAAAACATTAAAGGCAAAATAGATGTTTAACTTGGAGTATGGTGGAGAAATACATCCCTATAAAGCCATATACATAATAAGGATGTAAATAAGGTATGTAATAACCTGTAAGTGTACAATTATATGGTTAAAAATACATCTACTATAACAGTGATTCAGTAGCTCAGTCTGTTAAATGCTTTGAAACATTAATTTTTGGTACCTATGGTTCTGGGTTCAAATCCAGTGATGTGTAGCATTTAAAATACATGTATGTGTATATCACTATTGTGAATTCTGGAATGAATGACTGTGTTATCAACTATTTTTCCACCCAATGTATTTCAGATGGAATGTCTCCTGTTCAGTGGTGGTAGTCAAAGACCTGCAGATAGGAATACAGTTGACATATTCCTATTACAACTCTAGGAAGTGCAGAGAGTGTCAGGTCATGCATTACTATGCAGTTACAGAGGATTTTAATTTATGCAATATAAAAGAGTCCCAGTAATATCAGATTGCAGCACACAATCATTTTCTACTGATATTACAGATAAGCACAGCTGCACAACTAACATACACATATGGAGGTCATGCTAGCAACAAGGATTGCCAGCACACACATTCCAGACAACTATCATAATGTAACACATGGCTTGGCAGTAGTCCAAATGGTTGACATAATGGTAAATGTACCCCTTACATTGTTCAAGGACACAACAAACATGCTGCCTTTTACTCTGTTAATGATACCGTTGGCTAACATACTTACCTTAAACACATGCCTCAATATCCTGTGGGATGGGTTCCCTCATTCAGGCTCTGGCTGTACACCAGGGCTGCCACTGGTCACAATGTTACTCATAAGTATTGTTGTCTTCCAGATTCTGCAGATTCTCTAACTAAGCCTATTGCATACAGCAGCAGCAGCTTCAGCCTGTAGCACACACATGTGTATGTAAGTATCTACTACAAACATCCTCTCTGTGCTGGCGTAGTATGGCTATCCAGCATTTCCACCCCATCATATAAGAAAGGGGATGAATTCTACAGTGAGGCCTTATATCTCCATCAATAGTTGCATGGAAATGCCTGATTCACTGCAAATCGACTGTGTATGCTTCAGTTAGCATTACTTAACCATAGATTGGTTCAGAGGCAATCACTCTTAAAAAGGCAAACTCCTAGCCAGAGAAACCATTGTGTTTAAGAGTTACTGTCTATGGTGAACTCATTGTCACAATACGTAGATATCTGTATCTTTCAAAAGAGGAGCATTGTACTTCATCAGGTATGTAACCATTTTGTTTTCACCATGATGCATATGTTTTAATTAACTTAGGGGGATTGGGGATTATATCGGTAAGCCTTTCTTAGAGTTATACAGGTGACATGCCATTGATATGCAGCTGTGTAACACATACAGAGGATGTAGACTACAGAAAGGGTTTAATGCTGACTGTTAACTAGGGACAGAGGTCTCCTGGATACTGCCTTTGTTGACAGCTGTAATACTACACAGCTATGTTTTGGCACTGAACTATAGACATATGTTATGGGGAGGGGCTGCTATGGGCCACACTACAAGTGGACTCCTGTGCTGGCTGTGTGATATGTGATTATGTGATTATCTGTCATGGCACAAGCAAGTGTAGTTCACTATTGCCACTATCCTAGTTGCCTCCATACCCTTTGCATGATTGTCACACTGTTGCCTATGAGATGTGCAATCAAGCAGGCAAATACTTGACAGCCTTCCTTAATTGCTGTATCTGTACATACTGTACAGCCATGTATGTGATCCTGACATGTCTTCTCATTATTTTGTATTTCAGGTGATAACATGCACCCCAGACATCGCCCACCTTTCAGTGAGGTGAAAAAATACCTTATAATTGAGTCATTATGACAAGACTACCAAGTCCTGCTCTCCAGAGGGAGGGCAAACAGGCCTTCTGGGATTAGCTGGTTCATAACATAAATGCTGTGGGGCATCAGAATTACACATATGAGCAGGTGCAGCACAGTGTCATAGACATGATCCACTCGACATGCAAAAGGGCAGTGGACATGGCCAGGGATTGTCAGGTCACTGATGGTGGGCCTGCAGCAGAACAACCTCTGGCAGCCACTGGGGAATTCCTGGTGAACCTTGCAACACAGGACAGCTCCCAGTCTTCCTTCACACAATACATTGTGGATGTAGGTGCCACCATTCCCACCCAAGAGGAGCGTCCAGGCATGTTTAGTTGAATCAGCATCAGAATACTGTACCATGTAGCATGTCAGGCTGTACATAGTTTTACGTGGATGTCAGGTGTTTCATGCAATGGGGCATATTAGGCTACCTGCAGTTTTAAGCTCATGCAGAGATTGTGACCCACATACCTGTTATCATATCAGCTACTGTAACTGGTGGATATTTGGATGTACTACCAGTCTTATACTGTAACATGTGGTGCTATTTACATTACCTCTCCCTCAAATGTTTTCCAGAACTGTCAGGAATAGGAAGAGGCCATGCTCCTGCCACTGGTAAGTACAAAACATTTTTGTCACAAATGTAGATTTATATCAAGATATTAGCTAAAGTGTCAACCAAGGCCTTCTGGCTGGACACATGTACTGTCTGCATGATTGAAAAATGTGGAGATATGTTCTGACTGTATACACTGTGGTCATACATAGACCTTGCAGGTGTGACCACAGTGACTGATTTCACAGTACTGACAGGACTTATCAGATGGTCATACTTGTAAACTGGTCAATGTTCTGCAGAATGTTAGCAGTGTACATAATTTATGTATTGCTCATGAGAGTCTGGTTTAAAGAGCTGTTATTCTGAAAATGTGGGTTAGAAATGAATGACCTCAGGTCCTACTATCTCAGAGTGTGGGTTATACAAGTCTGTAGTAGTGACAGCAGTGTAAACAGCTTAACATATATTGAAACATAGTACTGCAGATCATAGATGTGCAGGTATTAATGTGATGCTTTCCCTTTTATAACACAGGTGACCTGGGAGGTTGGTCGTTGCCCCTTCACAACCTAAAGTCAGTGTCTGTTTAGACTCTAATGACAATGGTGGCCAAATTGAGGCACAGCTGAGGGTTGCTGGGGCTGAATCTGTCACAGAGGTTTACATCCCTCGTCCACCCTCATTAACACCGTACACAGTCAGATTTAGTAAAACACATTAAAAACTATAATTCACAACATATATTTAAGTTTTTGTATTAGAAATTATTTATGAAAGTGATAGGGAAGGTGATATAAAGAATAAAACTGAATGTGCTGAACAAAGGTAGATTGTTCCTATTTAAAGCATTTTGTAGAACCAGGTTTAAATGGCAGGGTATCTTTAAAACCTGTTTTAAAGTCATGCCCACTACAACATTGAGTTGGGCGTTGGCAATTTAAGGTGTTTTTATTGGTGCATATAGAGGTGACATAATCACTGCAAAGATACTTTTTAAATTGTCATGTGATTTTAATGTCTGTATTTGATTGGGTTGCCTTGCATTTAAAAGTTTGCCTGCTTTGTTACTTTTACCATGGTCTGATGAAGCAGCATTGTACACTGTGAAAGTGCTTACCAGTTCTTTATTAAAGTTAGTTGCTCACACGCTGCAGCAGCCTGAAATTTCTTTTGCTTAGTATGCCTATGCATACCTAGTCCCCTGAGGCCACAGATGTTGGACAGTCAGAGGGTGGGGACATTGAAAAGAAAAGTGTGACTACTGTGGCTGCAGTGAGTGTCGAAGCTGGCCATAGCCAAACAGTTGGCAAGGTTCTACACAGGTGGATTGATAGGGGTGCTCATAGGAGGCCTGCTGTCCCTCTACCACCTGTTGCAGGTGTCTCATCATGTGTCACTCGGCATATGTTTAGGGCCATCATGGAGGCACTGGTACATCCCAAAAGGAACTCCAGATGAATGCTCAGGGTTATGGATACAGCAGAGTCTGACATCCGTGACTGCCTCCACTGAGTTGCTGATACCCTGGATTGGTTGACTGACTCAGTGGAAAGACGTTGGTCTGAGACAAATTGCACACTATATGCCTTGGAATACACATTGTATATGATGGATCATCTGGTTGGAGTTGATTGTCAGACTCATGGATGTAGGTCAGCAACTACATCTGCTGAAAGTCCATGTGGCCATGCACAACCACACTCCTGTAACAGTAGTACATCCAGTGCTCCAGTGGGGAATGTGCTGTCCACACCAAGATGTGGCAGACCATGGGCTCATGGTCCTGGAAGGTCCAATGGAGGACACAGTCCCAGCAGAGGGCAGTCACCCTCAGGTAGTAGCCTAGCATCTGACATTGGGCATGCAGGCGCCAGTGCAACTCCTGGTGGAGCCAGTTCTCATATTTGGGGACAGAAATGATGAACTGTCAGCTCTACCATGCATGGCTTAAAGTTGTCCAACATACATTCATGTAGTGCTAGCACTTGAGCTTGGCTCTGTTCATGCAGACACTCACACACCACTGTCACACTCAGGTCACATACAGACACACACCACATTTACATGGTCTGTCTTGCCTGCTCTCCTTTCTGCCTCATACAAACACTTGCTAACCTATTGGGTCAGCCTAGGCCTCCTGCACCCCAACACAACACCCTGTGCAAGTGATGATACCTGTGCCACATCCCTGTCATCATTGTCTTTGATGAAGGGAAATGAAGCTACGTGTCTGATGCACAGGGTGACTTCCGAAATTATTATGTATATGATTCATCCATTGTTGCCCTTGCCATGTTTTTTGTACTGGTCAGTCACACAGTTTGAATGCTGCCATTTGTAATGTGTAAACTGCATTATGTTATGTATGTTACAATAGATGCTGTTGAAATGGCTGTGTAGTCACACAATGAAAGGTGCCTCATGGCACTGTTTACATTTCACTTTCAGGATTGCATAGCACACGTATGGGTTCACATGTACAATAAACCCATCAACATCAGACCACAGGATGGAATGACAGCACAGAACAAAAATGTCATCAGAAAGATAAAACAGTATAGTTACATGGCTCCATGGCTTCATACGTGTATAATAGGCTAACAAAACCAAGGGTGTTTTTCATCCTAGCCATGCATCCCTAAACTCTGACAAGGTCTGATATCCTTGATAAGTGTAAGCAAGGTTTTGGGAGCTGACACATGGAGAAACCGGAGCATGTGAGGTGAACCATCCTGTGTCTATTACAGACATTTGTCCTAAAGCAGTTATAACTGTCATGTTCCCCATCCTGACA
The DNA here is from genome assembly GCF_019279795.1 of Protopterus annectens. Lineage (NCBI taxonomy): Eukaryota > Metazoa > Chordata > Ceratodontiformes > Protopteridae > Protopterus > Protopterus annectens. The sequence continues at coordinate 181,903,369 of NC_056750.1, read as the reverse complement.
TGTAAGCTGCACATGATTTGCGTTAGGGCAGAACTGTGCTTCACATGTACTGGGAGCCTGTTAAATATTGGGTGTAGTGTCTGGGCTACATATAAAGTGTTCACCAAAGCACCAAAACTCACTGACAAAAGTATCCACAGGTACTACCAAGGATCGAAGACCAGCTATTGTAGTTTGAAAACACAGCTGTCTTAAAAACACCCCTCCCAATACTCAAGCAGCTGAATGTCTGTGGCTGACAAGGTTTGCTGATACCTGCAAACTGGGAGCAGTCAGAGACTCTCCAAATTATGTCAACATCCTACAAAGAGGGTCATGCATGACTAAATGATTGTTGACACAATCATGGCATTAAACTCCATGAAAATACATGTACTATCATTCCTTTCAGTACAAGCTATGCAGCATATCAATAGCAATGCCTTAAGTACATATTCAGAGATGAGAGACCTGGGCACACAGGTTTACACCTACCTTATCTTAGATCACCATGTCTCCACAATGGTAAGAAGGGCATTATATCTTTTTCATGTCATAACTGAGAGCACTGCCACCCAAATATAGGTTCATAGGTTCATACTAGGCTATCTGCCCTAGGGCATTTATAAGCCTACCCAGAGTGTGTTTGGCTTTCACCACCCATTTTAAATGAATTTTGCTATGCTCTTTTTCGAGGTTAGTATACTGTGCCTCTATCTAACAGTGACACAGAAGTGATACCCGGGGTAAACCTATGATCTCCTATCCACTCATCAAGATTCCTCTTAAAGAGAGTCAATGAGGGACTCTGCCTAACCTGGACTGGGATTTTATTCCAGAGTGAAGGGAGCCTCTGGGTTATGAATCTGTCCCTCCAGCATGTCCTATTTATTTCAGTGCTGAGGTTCAAGTCTCTCGAGCACGTAGCTCGATGGGATTTGGATTTTCTGAGGTGCAGTATGTCCATTAATTCCGGGTTGGACATGGCTTTATACGTCAGGCACAGATCGCCTCTGAGCAGGTGGTATGCCACTGAGTAGAGCTGGAGTTTCTTAAATCAGGCAGCATATGGCATCTGTTTGAGCCCTTTGATCCTCTTGGTGAGGTACTTTTGGGGTCTTTCCAGTTGCTGCAGGTGTCTGGTAAGGTACATCCCAAAAGGGGCATTGTACTCAATTATAGGCCCGATGAGGGATGAGTAAAGAGGCGTGATGACCTCCCCTGATCTAGATGTGAATCCCTTCATGATTAGGTGGGCTGTATAAAATGTTTTTCTAACCACTTTGGCCATGTGGTTTTCAAATGAGAGATTGCTATCAACTTGGGTCCCCAGGTCCCTAATTACTTCTTCCGCACTTAATGGATTACCACCTATGTGGTAATTTGTGGGCACTTTGTTTTTGCCAAAGGGGATGACTATACACTTTTTGGCATTTAGCTTGAGGCCATGGCTCTGGCACCAGTTGTCTGTTTCTATGAGGCCCTTTTGTAGGATGCTTGTATCGGCTGGAGAGTCGATTATGGTGCCTAGTTTGCAGTCATCTGCGAACTTGGTCAGCCACAGTCCTTCCGTGGTGGCCCGTACCTCCGAGAAATATATACACCGAACAAGAGAGGTCTCAGGACTGAGCCTTGTGGGATGCCACTTGTAACTGGTTTGGAGTCTGATATGGCTCCAGCAATTCTAACCATGTGGGTTCTGACCTTGAGCCAGTTTGCAACCCATCTAGTGACATAGGGGTTTATATTTAAGCTGGTGAGCTTATCTATAATGCCTGAGTGGAGTATTGTATCGAAGGCTTTTGCGAGGTCCAGGTAGGCTGTGTGGACCACCTTTCCCTTGTCAATGGCCTTGGTGACTGTTTCAAAGAAATTGACCAGGTCTAAGAGGCAGGATCTGCCCTTAACAAAGCCAAACTGGGTAGGATCCAGTGTCTGTAGGTCCCCAATATCTTTATTTATGAGGTCGATGATGATCCTTTCCATAGCTTTGCAGACCAAGCTAGTCAGGCTTATGGGGCGATAGTTTCCAGGATCCGTTAAGGCACCACCTTTATGGAGAGGGACCACTGTTGTTGTACACCACTCTTTGGGTACATATCCTGTAGTACGGCTGAGATTGAACAGTAGTTTTATGTTTGGGTTTAGCTCTTCTTGGAGTTCATGTAGGACGCAGCCCAGGACACTGTCTGGTCCCATTGATGCTGTGTTTTTTGCTTTGGAGGGGGCGGCTCTTACCTGAGCATCTGAGATGTCAGGGGGGCAGCACTCTGCTGGGATAGATATTTGCCCTTTTGGTGGGGAGGTGGGGAGAAGTTTGCGCTGAACCTGTCAGCTAGGATGTTGGCAATGTCTGTGGGTTTGGTGTATTTTTTGTCATTCTGGACTAATTCTGAGCATATCTGGGAATTCCCACCCAGGTTCCTAACATAACTAAAGAAAGCCTTGTGATTATCCTTAGTGTCCTGTGCAATTTTTCTCTCGAAGCTGGCCTTAGACGATTTATGAGTGCCCGTAGTTTTTTGCTAATACTGATCAGAGATGCCTTCCCTTTTTGGGATTTTGCTCTATCATGTAGTAGCTTCCTCCTTCTATTGTATAGTTTGTTTATGGCTGGGGTCCACCAGACAGGATGCCTGCCTTTGGAGGATTGGGTCTTGGTTTTATTTGGGATTGCATGATCCATGCATTCCTGAAGGTGTTCATAGAATGCATTTATAAAGGATTCTGCGGTCTGGGCCGTATTTTCCACAGGCCCGGGGGCTTTGAAGGATTCCACCTCAGTTTTGAGGAGTGTAAAATTTGCTTTAGAGAAGCTTTTCACTGTGGTTTTCTGGCCAGGATGTGGGGTTGGGATGTGAATATCCAGTGAGATTAGTTTATGGTCTGATCTTACCAGTGAGGGATACACTTCTGGTCTGAAGCATAGAGCCCCCATGTTGGTGATGATCAGGTTCAGTATGTTTTCCCCTCTTGTGGGAGTAGTAACAAGTTGTTCCATAGCATTTGAGTTTATAAATTCTAGGAACCTTTGGGCTAGGGTGTTGGAGCTAGACTAATGCTCCCAGTCTATGTTTGGGTAGTTAAAGTTGCCCAATATAATGGTGTTTGGAGAGACCTTCATATTTTCCAGTGTTCTCAGGAAGGCTGAGTGGGGTTCCTGGGTTTGGGAGGGTGGTCTGTAGCAGGCTATAAACTGGAAGGCAGTTTTACCCACTATTAGTTGCACATGAATAGTCTCTGATGCATCGTGCTGTGCCACCAACCTGGAGGTGTGGGTATCTTTGATGAATATTGATACTTCCCCTCCTTTTGTGGTTCGGTACAAGTTTTGGGGCCAAAAAGCATGGTATGAGGCATAACCTGGTAGTGCTGGGGTGCTCTCGGGAGCCTTGAACCACGTTTCTCTTACTGCACAGATATTGATGTTCTCCATGCTAAGGAGAGTTTCGAGTGCATGCATCTTGAGGTTTAGACTTCTGGCGTTGAGTAGCATTACTCTTAGTTTCTTATCCCTTGTGATACCTATGGAGGTGGGTTTGTCTTTTGAGCCTTGCCTAAAAAATGCACTATGGGGGTGGCAAGAGCCTTTGCCAATATCCGAAAGCCCAGGGGTGACTGGTGCAAGCCATCCCTAGCGAAGCATCGCGGCTTGTCGAGCATGTCATCCCAGGCTGACAGGCATTGGATCCCCTTTGAATGACACCAATACTTAAGCCAATTGTTGAAATTGATCATCTTGTCTTCATATTGTGGCATCATTCTTGGTGAGGGTAAGATGCTGCTCAAGGTCAGGGTCATACCAGCCTGGGCTACATGGTCAGAGAGCTCCTCTATATCTCTTTTCATGTAGTCCAGGGAGGTACGTCTCAGGTCATTCACACCAGCATGGACAATGACTGAGTCATATTTGTACTTGCCTTGGAGTGACCTGAGTGCTTGTGTTATGTGGCGGATCCTAGCACCCGACAGGCAGCTCACCGTAACCTTCTCCTTGTTCAGCCTGGTGAGCGGGACGTCAGTGTGCCTGACGATAGAGTCACCTATTACAAGTGTATCAGGTGTGTTGTTTAGCCTTAAGGGCTGTGACTGTTTGGCACACTGGCTTTGTGCGCTATGTGTAGCATGTGTTTTGTTTTGGGGTAGCGGTTGCTTGGGTGTCTGCTTTGGAGGTCTCTGCTTCTTAGGCAGATTTTTATTTAGAGCCTCCGAGTATGTTTTGTGTGTTTATGTGTTTGGTTTGCTGTCGTGGTAGGTCTATGTGAGACTGGAAATGTAGTGAGTGTGGCTTCCTTCTCCTCCTGACTGGTTACGCCAGTACTGAGTTGAGAGAGCTTAGCTTCCAGTTTGGCTATATGGTTGCATCTCTCACATGTGTTGGAATTTGTTGGGAGGAGGAGAGGGTTATCTGTGTACATGAGGCAGTTGTAACATTGCCTCAAGATTCCCAGATGCATCAGCTGGACTGGAGAGGAGATTAACAACTGACCTTTGGACATGCTAAAATAGTATTGGGAATTCCTTTATAATTGAAAAAAAGGGCCAATGGGGAACAAGGTACTCAAGGGGAGTTTGTGAGGGTGTAGTGCTTCTAATTTTTTAGTGCTGACTTATATAATTGCTTTAGTGAGCAAGTGCCAGGCTTTAGAGTAGGAATAGGGTGTTTATTATGAGAACTAGATCAGTTCTAAGGGAAAAAGGGAAGAGCAGACTTTGTGGAACCGAGTATGGTTTAAACCCAATTAAGCGGAGCTGCCCGATGATGCGCTATGTGCAAAATCGCGCAAAGCCACGCCAAAGCGGGTTTTATACAGGGGGACTTGAAAGAGGTAGAAATTGGCCCAAAATGGCCAATAGACTATCAGATTATTGTGCTGGGAACACTCCTCCAGGGATAGATAGGCTGCTCTAAGCTCCCCACTGCCACTGGTGAACAAAGAAGCCTCCCTTTATCCAAGAAAGTAAATGGGCAACACGGGAACTTTCCAAAAGTCCAGAATACAGCAAAGCCTGTATTTGGACTACTCTAGGTCAGGAAAGATGGGAAATAAGGATCATTTTTTTGTTTTTTTTTCTTTTTTGCAACAAACAGCAGGAAAATGCAATAAATATGTAACACAGGCTAACGCACTTGAGTGTGTAGCCTCAACAGGTAAATGCAACAAACACGACAAACTTTAAAAGTGCAGGTGCAAAAACAACTTTAAACAGTTTAAAACAGTTCAAGAAGCAGAAATACTTGCAGTTTAGCTAGATCGGACAGTCGACCAGGTAGTAGCAGGAAAAAAAAACACTTTTATCAGGTTAGCAGTCGCTCTTTTAGCCTCTCTGCTGCTAGCACCACTCTGCAGGACCACGAGGAGCTTGGCTGAGTAGTAACAAGCACAAAAACCGCGCCAAAGCGGGTTTTATACAGCGAGACTTGAAAAAGCTAGAAATTGGCCCAAAACGGCCAATAGACTACCAGATTCTTGTGCTGGGAACACTCCTCCAGGGATAGATAGGCTGCTCTAAGCTCCCCGCTGCCACTGGTGAACAAAGAAGCCTCCCTTTATCCAAGAAATGAAATGGGCAACACAGGAACTTTCCAAAAGTCCAGAATACAGCAAAGTCTGTATTTGAACTACTCTAGGTCAGGAAAGATGGGAAACAAGGATAATTTTTTTGTTTTTTTTCTTTTTTGCAACAAACAGCAGGAAAATGCAATAAATATGTAACACAGGCTAGCGCACTTGAGTGTGTAGCCTCAACAGGTATATGCAACAAACAGGACAAACTTTAAAAGTGCAGGTGCAAAAACAACTTTAAACAGTTTAAAACAATTCAAGAAGCAGAAATACTTGCAGTTTAGATAGATCGGACAGTTGCCCCGGTAGTAGCAGGAAAAAAAACACTTTTATCAGGTTAGCAGTCACTCTTTTAGCCTCTCTGCTGCTAGCACCACTCTGCAGGACCACGAGGAGCTTGGTTGAGTAGTAACAAGCGCAAAACCATGCCAAAGCAGGTTTTTATACAGGTGGACTTGAAAGAGCTAGAAATTGGCCCAAAACAGCCAATAGACTACCAGATTCTTGTGCTGGAAACACTCCTCCAGTGATAGATAGGCTGCTCTAAGCTCCCCACTGCCACTGGTGAACAAAGAAGCCTCCCTTTATCCAAGAAAGGAAATGGACAACACAGGAACTTTCCAAAAGTCCAGAATACAGCAAAGCCTGTATTTGGACTACTCTAGGTCAGGAAAGACGAAAAACAAGGATAACTTTTTTTGTTTTTTTTTTCTTTTTTGCAACAAACAGCAGGAAAATGCAATAAATATGTAACACAGGCTAGCGCACTTGAGTGTGTAGCCTCAACAGGTAAATGCAACAAACAGGACAAACTTTAAATTACAAGTGCAAAAGCGCGCTAAAGCTGGCTTTAAAGCAGGGGGTTAGAAAGAGATAGGAAATGGCCCAAAACGGCCAATAAGCTACAAGTCACTGGGCTGGAACCACTCCTCAAGGGACAGATAGGCTGCTCAGAGCTCCCCACTCTCACTGGTGAACAAAGAAGCTTCCTCCTATCCAAATAAGGATATGGGCAACACAGGAACTATGACACAGCCCAGAGATCAGCAATACCTGAAGAATGGACTATTCTAGTTCAGTAAAGGTGGGAAACAAGGATATTTTTTTTTTTTACAAAGAAGCAGAAATTAGGTACAGAAACACAGTAAATGCTTTAATTCGTCTAGCACACTTGAGTGTGTAGCCTACCAGTTAAACTAAGCAAAAACAAACTTTAAAAGTGCAAAAAACTCAGAAATACAGGCAGGAATGCAATAAAACAACTTTGCAGAGCTTATTTAGTTAAAGAAACAGAGAAGTCTATATATACAGAAAAGCTGCTAAAACACACAAACACTTCAGATGCAGTGCAACATAGAGCACTTGAGTTGTAGTAATATTAAGGCAATTACAGTTATAATAAATGCTCTGAAATATACTCTATATTTCCAAAATGTTTGAGAAGCACAGTCAGAACACAAGGAGATTCAGGCAAAAAAAAAAGTGTTTTTTTTTTTTGAAAGGGAAAAAGAAGAAACAGAAGGCCTTATCCAATGTTCTCTCTGTATTAGGTAGAATGAGCTAATGACACTAGACTGGGAGGAGTGTCACAGATCAGATTTACAGTAGGGGCGGGCAACTGCAAAGCCACCAAGTATAACAGCAAGACACCAACTGGGAGGGGGGTGGGGACAAAAACAATAGCCTACAGACAGTAAGCACTAGAGAAAGCCACAAATGAAAGTTTTTAAACAGATAAAGATTTGTAAAGATACAGAATACTTTTAACTGCAAACAAATCAGTTACTTGTGCAGATTAGTTAATAGCAATAAAATACACTCAAAGACTAAAAAGCAGGCAATAAAAGTGCTATATATTAATTGTTAGAAACAATAATCTGTATAAATAATCGGAAAAAAAAAACAGGATACTTATATATCTCAGCTAACAGTTGGGGTCAACAACTCTCATCCACTCTGCTCAGTGTGTATAGACCAACCAATATGAATTAGTTATAACCTCCATGCACTCTTCCTTCATCAGGCCACTATGTGAGTGCAATGGCCATTTTGTTATGTGTGTTTCCAAACACCAGTGGCAACTGCAGAGAGCACAAAGGTTTCTCACAAGGGAAATTCAAGTCTTCAACATCTGTCTATGGTGATCATCTGAAATCACTATAACTTTAGTCTGTGTCATAGAGACTACTCAGACGTGATCTCTGCCTTGCATACAAGGCAATATGTGATCCTGCTTTATTGGTAATGCTGCATATCTGTAAGTCAAATGGTACACGGATTACTCACTCTAAGGACTTTAATCTGGTATGTGACATCAATAAAACATGCTGGAAGGAGAGATATGTCTACCTGGGTTTAACAAATCTTTGCAACAGACTCCAACTTAATGTCGAACAGTGTATTTCATTGGCCCTCTTTAGATGCAATCTGTACGATTGGATGGGTGACCATAAATTCACCATGGGGGTTCTGCCTGTGTCCCCCTTGGACAGGGGCAATAGGTGCTGATCGTGTAAATAAGGGTAAGAACTTGGCTAGAATTATATGGGTTCTACAGCTAATAACCTACGAAACTCCAATGATCCTGTGATCCCATAGGCTGACGCAAAATGCTTTGATTGACATCCACACAGACCAGCTTGGCTACAGTGAGAATGGTATCAATACCAATTAATGTTTACAGGACACTACAGAGCACACACAGTCCAAGTTGGTTACAATGACATTAGAACCCCTACCTATCAAGTCTTAAACACTACAGATCACAGTCTGTAACATACGCACCACACCTCAAGTCTGACATTAGCACATCTTTATGTACTCATGCTAGATGAAATAAGTAGGCTTTTTGGAGGAAAGGAATTTTGAGGCCTGTGTCACCTGCTATGGACAAAACAGTGTAAAAGCCTACGTCTTTCTAAGTCAGTCTGGTAATCATATTTGTTTAATAAGGAAATGCACATACGCACACAAACACAGCAAATGAGCTAGAGTGAAATGAGAACCCCTACCTATCTAGTCTTACACGCAACAGATCATGGCACTTAACATACATGCCACAGCTTAAGTCTGACAATGAAGGTGGCTACTGGTAGTCTTATGGTAGATGACATCTGCAGGCCTTGTGTAAGATGTAAGTTTGGAGGCCTGCGTCAACTGCAAAGGCCAAGAAGTGTATATCCACTGCAGTTTGGAAGTTGGGAGAGATCCACACTTGTTTTTCAGGGGGGTGCAGACAGGGACGTCGGGAGGCATACGCACTGTACTGATTTCAGTACAAATTATTTAGAAGACGAGGTAGCTTTTTTAATAAAAAAAAAAAAAACAGCGTGGCTCCTTTAAGTTATATTTACATACCAGCCAGTTGGAATTGCGCTGACATACCAGCCAGTCGGAATTACATCATCATGTCATGTCCGGCTGGCTGGCTGTGAGCGGGAAATGTACATAGCTAATCGCAAATGGATTATCGCTGTGGAAGGTGAATGGATTATCAGGTAAGGGGTTCTTGTGTGGGAGCGGGAAATGTGTATAGCTAATAACAAACGGATTATCATTAAGGGATTAACAGGTAAGTGTGTGTGTGTGTGTGTGTGTGTGAGAGAGGGTGTGAGTACAACTGGTTACACTACTGTTTATTTTTAATTTTTTTTCAGTTGTCAGAGTTTACCGCTAAAAAAAAAACATATCGATTGAGTATTTTAAGAATGAAAGAATCTTCTCAGAGCCATTTATAAGCTATTCAGAGTTATTTTACAACTCAAGCCAAAGAAAATATAAAGCGCCCAGGCTTTTGTAAAGATTGTCATCTCTAGTCCTATGCAATGAACACTGGCACACCCTGCCCAAGCTCTTCCTGAGGGGTCAGAGCTAGCATTGCAACCCAAGAACTATTAACACTTCACAGATCTTGTTCTGCAGGTCACCAGTTTCTGCAACAGGAGAATTTTTTTTTTGTTATACTGAATGTTGGGGAAATGTACAGATTCTTCCATTATTGTTTTTGTTGTTTGTCCAGGTTTTTTTGTGCTAAGGTGTGAAGTGATAACTGAATTTGTATTCCCTCATTATTGGTTTTGTTTTTCTAGGTTTTTTGTGCTAAGATGCTGAGAGCTATCTAAATGATAGCCATTAAGTTTCAATCTTCCTATTGTTCAACCTGCTGATTTAGCATAGTGGTATGTTGCACTGACTGTAGTGCATATGGCTCTGGTTCAAGACATGCATGGTGGTAACACAGCATTTTATTCTAGCAACTTTCCAAAATTATACAAGCAATGTTTAAAATGTGTCCCTGGTTTTTGGGCTTTTGTCCCCCCCCCCCCTTAGTAAATGTTGGCTTTGTCCATATTTCTTGTGCTGCAAAGTTCAGAGATACAGCTGAGTGTTGAGTACATTTTATAAGGAGTTGAGAGCTGCAGGGGAACTGAAGTTTAGTGCTGCTTATGCTGAGTCTGCTTGTACTGTTAATAGCACAACAGGTAGTGTACTTGCTTTTGATGCAGAAGGCTGTGGGTTCTTCTCCCACAGTAGGTAAATGCATTGCTGATACTGTACTGTGTTGTAAAGGGGGGGTGGACACTGTAGTCATTTTTGGCGAAGATATCTAGTAGTAACTATGAACCTGTTATCAGTTTGCCATCCATTCCCTATTGCAATATTACTAGCGTATCATTTTTTTAATGCAACATAGGCAATTTATTCCTCAAGGGCAACAGGCACTTTATTTGTAGATGAAACCATGAAATATAAAGTTGTTTGCTAGCAGCATCCTCTTCATTAGTTACAGATTTCTTTAATGTGGAATCATGTAGATGGCTTTTACTAGTTCAGAGATTGTGCATATTTACTGATATTGGTGGACTGTAGAAGTTTGAGTAGACTTTTATGATGGAAATGTTCTGAATTGGGCTGTTTTGTCATTATTGGTGCATGCATTTTGTTCCATTGTTTACTGGAAAAATGTTCAAAACAATAAATTTAAAACACTAACAACTATACTGATTTGTACAAGGAATATAATTTAATACGACCAGGAAGGTGTATCAAAGAGCACATGTATGTTTCATGTGCAAGGGGCCTATGATTTGAAAACAGCCCAAAGTTAATCTTCATCTGCCACTGGCAAAATGTATTTTCTTTGAATGTGGGTTTCAATGCTGTTTCAATAAATGTGAGTTTCAAGGGCAGAGAAGTTTTAATGCTAAGTCTAGTTTCATTGTGAGACTGCATTGCTTTGTTTAGCAGATATGTATTGGTGTTCATGCTGTAAAATGCAAAATAAAACTTTTCTGGCAAATCATTTAGGAATGAAGTCACTAAATAATGACCGACGTTAAGTTTCAGACGTCATAATCTTCAGAAAAATGCATGCTAAAGCAAGACCTGTTATTCTATCAACTGTCTTATGTTTATACAAGATCAAATTTTAGTACTGTTTGTATGTTCCCCCAACATATTTGGCCTTGTCCAGATTTCCTGCATTAAGAGGTTGAGAGGTATGTGCAAATAAATCGCTTTATAGAATTAGGAATATCCAAACCTCTCAATTGTCCCCAATTTTGGCTCAAAATGTTGCTCTCCCCCTAATAATCCCTCCACAAAATAGCAATTTTGGAAGAAAATGTGGAGGGCTTATAATTATAAATAACCGTAATGATTAGAGTTATACATTACTTTTATTCCAGAAATGCATGTAGATTCTTTAATTTTGTCAGCTGCTCAAGTTAACAGTGCTCATATTAAAATGGTGTCCCTTCTTTGACAGGTTTCCAGCTGTATTGTCTGGCAATTTTATATTTTTGCATCACATTTTTGGTCTGTTTTTCATAAAACTGCAGTTTTCTAGCAAATTAGTGGCAAATCATTAAAGCCTGAAGTTAGAAAATAATGACAGACATTTGAGTTTCAGATTTCATACCTTTCAGAAAATCCGTACTAATGCAAGACCTACTACTATTCTATTATCTTTCTAAATTTATAAGAGCAATGTTTAAAAAAAAAGTCCTTATTTTTGGGCCTCATTTTTATTTATGGGTCTGTTGCTGTAAGAGGTTGAGAGGTGTGTGTGTGTGCGGTAGGGAGGTAGCATACCTCTCAACTGTCCAAATTTTGTAGAATGTCCAGATTTTTGCCCCATATTTTTTGTCTGTTCCTCATAAATTTTGTGATTTTCTAGTCCTTATTTTTGGGCCTCATTTTTATTTATGGGTTTGTTGCTGTAAGAGGTTGAGAGGTGTGTGTGTGTGCGGTAGGGAGGTAGCATACCTCTCAACTGTCCAAATTTTGTAGAATGTCCAGATTTTTGCCCCATATTTTTTGTCTGTTCCTCATAAATTTTGTGATTTTCTAGAAAATCATTGAAGGCTGAAGTTGCTAAATAATGACAGGCATTTGACTTTCAGACTTCATGTCCTTTAGCAAAATTCATACTAGCACAAATCCTGTTATTTTAGCAACTTTCTCATACTAGCACAAATCCTGTTATTCTAGCAACTTTCTAAGTTCACGAGAGCATTATTTAATATATGTCCCTGTTTATTTTAGGCTTTGTCCATATTTCTTGCACTAAGAGGTAGGTAGGGATGTGTGTGTGAATGAAACACCCTAGTTAGGGGTAGCAGGTAGTTAATAATTTACTCAAGCTCAAAACCTGTACCTTACAGAAAACAAAAGCATGAATCCTCTACCCCAACTACCTTGTTGCATTTTTCAAAGAACTGACTTTCAGGTTCATTTTCAAGTCAAGGAACCAAGTTTGAGTGAATCTATATTATATTACTGAAGAGGCATTACAGCAAATGCCTCTTCATCAACACTAAAAGAGTGAACCGTGAATTATGAGAATGGCCGTAGCTTGGCTGGGGAGGGGGGTAGCAGTCTGAGAGCTGTGAGTACAAATTTGAAAATCCTAGCTACACCCCTGGGTGCAGATATGCACACAACCACAGCAAGTGGGCTGGAGTGAGATTAAAACCCCTATCTATCTCACACACTAAAGATCACAATACTTAATACATGTGCCACAGCTTAAATCTGGCATTAAGGTGGCTGCTGGTAGTCTTATTGTAGATGACATCTGCATGCCTTATGTAAGACAGGAATTTGCAGGCCTGCATCAACTCCAAGGGCCAAAAAGTATATATCCATTGCAGTTTGGAAATCAGTGGGAGATGTAGGGGGATGCACATGCACACATAAATACAGCAAGTGAGCTGGAGTGACTTTAGAACCCCTACTTATCTAGTCTTACACACTACAGATCACAGAACTGAATGCATGTATCATGGCTTAAGTCTGTTTTATAAACTACCGCAGGTGATCTACTTGTAGAGAACATACACAAGGCCTGTGGTGAACAGTATGTGAGGCCTGCAGAGTTAATTCTGTCATCTGCACCTAGTAGCCTAGCAGTCAAACAACTGCTTTTTATCCTAGCTATGTGGCAACACTAGCCATTTTGGCCATATGTGTCTGTTTGCATTTGCATGGGCAAGCCTGTGGCCAAAAACAATTTGTCCCGTCAATATGTGACTACACAACATTATACATTGCACACCTTTTTCACTTGTTGGAGTATGTGTGGTGCCATCCAGCAGACACAGGGGGCTGTAAATAAGTGAATTATCTACTATTGAGCCCTTACTTTTGGTCCTTTGATCAACATCATATATGTGTCATAGTGCAGTTTTAATCATCAAAATCCGGGTATGCGGGTATGTAGGGCAATGCAGGCATACGCATGCATGCACACACACACACACACATATATATATATATATATATATATATATATATATATATATATATATGTTATCTAGATATATGGGGAGAGACAGAGATGTATGTGTGTATCTGTATATCTATCTAGATATATATATATATATATATATATATATATATATATATACATATATACATAGGTAGAGAGGGACAGTGAGAGACATATATACACACACACACACACACACACACACACATATATATCTATATTATAAAAATAATTTTGTGTGAGGAGCAACAGATTTGCGTTCAGCTTAACTAAGTGTATGCGCATGCCAAGTGGGAGTCCGGCTAGTTAAAATCTGACTCCAGCCCACACTGAGCTGTACTCCAGACTGGGATTTTGTGTATTATAACATCTGTCCCTGTTTCTGCACTGCTGCACTTCACTCAGATTAGCTAAGATTTTGTAAAGTTGTCTTATGTAATTAATATGTGACAGTGGTTAAAGTAATACAACAGAAACAGAATGACATTGTGTATAACACAAATTATTGATACCCCACATCCAAAATAATTGGATAATTTTAGATAAGAACCATGAATTCCATTATACAAGGTGATTCCTTTAGCTTTTAAGCCTCAGAAGCTGCTTGACAGACAGGGGATTCATTCAGCACACAACTGCCTGCATAAATAAGTACATTGGTTATTTCTCTGTTACCTAAAACATACAATGTATGATCGATTTCTATATTACTGTCCTGAGACTGAGTGAAATGCTCATATACTATTGATGAGTTACCATTAAAGCAGTTACAAGGGAAAACTGCTGTGTTTGGAGTGGTGAACAGCACCCCATGTCCTGCTGGGATACATGACAATCTGAGTATCATTTAACCCGACTGTCTAATGTCTCCCTTCCATGATGTACCATTAATCTGTTGCAGTAAGACTGCATGAATATTCCATGCATGAGGCCTATTAAATAGAAATGGAAACATGTTAGTGGAATGGATATTTGTAGTCCCATGTGGATGTCATTTCTGTCCAACTAGCCCACTGTAGTTAGTTGCATAGTGTACCTGGTCCATACATACACTTCATACCTCTCAACTGTACAGATTTTCACAGAATGTTCAGAATTTTGCCTCATAGTTTTGTTCTCTTTCTTTTAAAACTGTGTTTTTCTGGCAAATCATTGAGGACTGAAGTCATAAAATAATGGCAGGCATTTGAGTTATAGACTTCATTACCTTCCTAAAATTCATACAAATGCAAAACATGTTATTCTGTCAAACTTCAAAGTTTGTAAGAGCAATGCTTATAGGTTCATAGGTGTTTACTAGGCTAATGACTACAAGGGCATTTTTAAGCCTAGCCATGCATCCCAAATCTCAGACAAGTTCTGATACCCTTGATAAATGTAAGCAAGGGGTAGGGAGATGAAACATTTACAAGAAGGGGCATGGGAGGTGAACCATTTACAGGTTGCCTGTGTCCATTAGAGACATAGGTGCCAAAACAGAGATGAATTTCCTGTTCCTCATCCAGTTGTCCAAGTTGCACTTGAATTGGGTTAGGGAGGAATTCTGCTCCCTATAGATAGGAAACCTGTTCCATAAATGCAGTAGTCTCTATGATACATACATATCTCTCCAGCAGGACCTTTTTATATCACAGGCAATGTAAAAGTCTTTAGAATGCATAATTCTGGTGCTGTTTATTTTGAGGATATGCAGGAGGTCCATCAGAGTGGGTTCTGACAATGCCCTGTATGACAGGCATGGATCTCTCCTCAAAAGCCTGTAGGAGACAGAATACATGGATAGGGCCTTGAGGTGGTCTGCATAGGACATTTTACTTATGCCCTGTATTTTTTAGTGAGGAACCTCTGTGGACATTCCAATTGTTGGATATTCTTGGTTAGGGACATACCAAATGGGACATTATACTCAGTGATTCGTCTGATGAATGCAAATACAGGGAACAATGACTTCCTTGGACTTAGATGCCATATCTTTATAAGTTGTGCAATAATAGAATGATTTCCTCACCACTGTAGACACATGATGGTCAAAGGCTAGATTACTATGTGTCTCCCTAAGTCCCTGACTACTGAGTCAACTCTAAGGGGTGTGTAGTCAATATGATAGCTACCAGGGATGTATGACTTTCCAAAGGATACTATTATGCATTTCTTGGCATTTAGTTTTAGTCCATGGCTCTGGCACCAGTTGTTTGCCTGTATCAGCCCCTCCTGGAGAATATTTGTGTCAGTGTGAGATCCAATGACAGCTTCTAATTGGTAACCATCTGTAAATGTAGTCAGCCAGAGACCGACATTGGCCTTGACTTCTGAAAAGTAAATGCCAAAAAGGAGCAGTCCAAGGACTGATCCCTGAGGGACTCCACTTGTAGCTGGCCTCTTTGTAGAGATGGACTCCCCAATTCTAATTGCCTGAGTCCTGTCTGTGAGCCAGTTGGCTATCCACCAGATGACATACTAGTTTGTACCTAACCTCTTGAATTTGTCAACAATGCCCAAGTGGGTATTATGTCAAATGCCTTGGCTAGGTCAAGGTAGGCAGTGTGAACAATTTTTCCCTTATCTAATCCATTGCTTTGGTGACCTTCTGAAACTCCACCAGGTTGAGTAGACATGATCTGCCCTTGACGAAACCAAACTGTGTTGGGTCCAGTGTCTGGAGGCTTACTATATCTCTATTGATCATCTCGATGATAATTCTTTCCATGGCTTTACATACAAGACTAGTGAGACTTATGGATCTGTAGTTTCCATGGTCTGTAGATGGTCCACATTTGTGCAGATTGCAGAGGGATGACTATTGCCTTTCTCCATTTATGAGGCATGAAGCCTGTTTGGAGGCTACAGTTAAGTAGCAATTCCAGAGGCCCTGATAGGTCATGTTTCATGCTATTTAGAAGGCAACCTCAGATACTGTCAGGGCCCATTGATGCAATATTCCTGGTCTTTGAGAGAGCATTAAGGACATGTTCCCTAGTGATAGTAGAGGGAGTTATATTTGATAATATTTCCTGAGGGAAGGTTGAGGGAGTGAGAGGGGTAAAGCTGGAGCTAAATTTATCAGCCAGGAGGTTTGCTACATCTTATTGTTCAGTATAGGTGGCTCCATTTACAATGAGCTCTGCACACAATTGTGTATTGCCTTTGAGGACATGGCTAAATAATGCTTTGTAGTTGTCCTTGGCCTGGGAGGCCAAACTTACCTCAAATTTGGCTTTGATATACTTTATTTGTCCTCTGAGTTGTTTGTTTAGTTTGATTAGAGTGCTTTTACCCTGCTGGGTGCTGCACCTCCTAATTTTTGTCATTATTTTTTTTACCTCCTGTTATACAGCCTATTGATCTTGTGATTCTACCAGGGCAGCTTGTTTTTTGAGTTAGTTCTGTACCTCTTCCTGGTGGGTACAGCTGCCTCTAGGCAGCTATTAACATGCTTGTACAGGGTTTCTGTGAACAGTTCTGCATAGGCAGCAGTGTTCTCAGGATTTATGGGGGCTTGCCATTTTGCCAGGTTCTCACTTAATAGCAGGATTTAGCCTTAGAATAGTTCCTGAACATTCCAGGTTTAGCTGGGGGTCCAGGTTTTATTTTTACTTCAAAGGAGACCATTTTTGGTCTGACATTACCAGGGAAGGCATTACAGTAGGGGGTGTGCAGCACTCTCCCATATTAGTGAGGACCAGATCCAGTATGGTTGCACCCCTGGTTGGTGTATTGACTAGTCCATGGAGTTTGTGTTTACAAAATACAGGAATCTCTATGCATGTACGTTTGGTGTCATATAGGATTCCCAGTTAATAGTGGGGTAATTAAAGTCACCCATGAGTATGATATTGGGTTGGATGGTTAGTGTTTCTAAAACATTTAAATATATGGTATGAGTTTCCTGGGTCATAGAGGGGGACATATAGCTTGCAAGGAAGTGGTATTGGATTTTGCCTATGATGGTTTGGAGATGGAGCAGCTCAAGTGCATTGTCCTGTTTCACCAACCTTGATGTATATTTATCTTTGATGTAAATAGAGTCACCTCCACATTTAGTCCCTGCCTGTGAAGTAGCTGGCCTAATTGCATGGAAGGCATTATAACCTAGCACTGTTGGTGTGCCCTCCACAGCTTTAAACCATGTCTCAGTGACCGCACAGATGTCAACATTCTCTAGGATAAAGAGAGCTTCTAGGGGTGGAGTTTTTTGTTTAGACTCCTAGCATTGAACAGTAATACCTTTAGATTTTCTTAGTTTTGATATGCTAAGTTGGAAGTACTTTCAGTTTGGCATTGCCTAAAAAAGGCACTATGGTGGAAGACAATGTTTTAGCTAGTATTTGAAAGC
The DNA here is from genome assembly GCF_019279795.1 of Protopterus annectens. Classification (NCBI taxonomy): domain Eukaryota; kingdom Metazoa; phylum Chordata; order Ceratodontiformes; family Protopteridae; genus Protopterus; species Protopterus annectens. The sequence goes on along the minus strand of NC_056750.1, from coordinate 181,885,719 downwards.
CTAGAGGGGAGAGGTGCAGACCATCCATGGCAAAGCAGCATGGTCTGTTGACCATCTCCTTCCATGCTGACAAATATTGCACCCCCTTAGAATGACACCATAGACTAAGCCAATTATTAAAGTCAATTATCTTTTGTTCTTATTGTGGCATCATCTTTGGAGTAGGTAGAATGTTGCTTCATGCTAGGTTCATACCAGCTGAAGATACATATTCCAAGAGCTCCATGATGTCTCTCTTCATATAGTCTAGGGAGGTACATCTCAGGTTATTTACTCCTACATGGACTATGACTGAATCATACTGGTAATTGTGGTCCAATGACCTGAATGCCTGCATAATGTGGTGGATCCTAGCCCCTGATGAGCAACTGACCGTGACTTTCTCCTTACTCAGCCTGGTGAGGGGTTATCAGTCTGCCTCATGATGGAGTCTCCAATGACTAGAATGTTGGATTGTATGGTGGCTTGCCTTATGGGTAGAGAGGAAGAGGTTCCATGAGATGTAGCTCTATGTGTTGACGTGGGTGTTGTCTTGAAATAGTGCAATTGGGGCTGCTGAGGGTATTTGTTATGTGTACTTTGTCTAGGAAGTCTTTGTGGTTTAAAAAGATTACAATTAAGTGCCTCAGCATATGTGGGTCAATATGTCTGCTTTGAATTGTGCATGATGCCAATATGTCTGCTTTGAAATGGCCATGATGGGTGCAGCATGTGTACTACTGGCAACCTTATTGACATTAGGAATACTTTTTATGTGAGAGCTTTGCCTTCAGTAACATTGTCTAAATACATCTCTCACATACCATATCAGCTTGTTTGAGAATTAACTGGTTGTCAGTAAATATGAAGCAATTTCTACATTGCCTTAAGAAGCCTATATCCATTAAGCCAGTAATGGAGACAGTAGGAAAGTTCATATCCATGGCAACAGACTCTGTTATTAATTAGACAGTTGGAGTGAGAATATCAGTCACTGTCAGGATTATCCACTTTGGAACTATGGGGACAGTGCTTGTCACTGCAAACTAGTTATCCTGTATGCAACAAGGTATTGGAGAAATTGCAATTGTGCTTTTATAGGAAAAATGTCACTCGGGCTGTCTGAGTCAATACAGAGCACTGCCAAACTCTGGAGAGGAAATTAATACATAGACCCCAAAAATTTAAGGATGAAGTAAAAAGTGTCCCTATTTTGGGGGTTTTGTCCCCCCATTATTTATGGCTTTGTCCAGATTTCTTGCTCTTTGAGGTTGAAAGATATGACAATGACATGTCTTAATAATCCAGTAGCTTACTGTATAGGCTAAGGACTTAACCTGAAAATGCAGCAGTTGACACAACTGTTGATAAGGGCTGACTCTGTCTGATGCAAGCAGTACACAGCTAATACATGGATAGGTACAGGATTTGTGAGTTGCCTGGCATCAATTTTAATATCTGTATGTGAGGAGGAGTAAGGTGTTAGTTCCCAGGTCCTAGGTTGTCAGTGAATGTGCTATGCATTGTCTCTTAGTCAAAGCCAGGGCATACTGGGGACTCCTACATCTGCCTGCAGGGACATCAGCTGGGGGTTCCTCCTCCGAGTCCTCCTGTAACTGTGGCTGTGGTGATGTAAGCACTGGTGGGGGGCTCTGTATCCCTTCCCTTTGCTGATCCTGCTGCAGCTGTTTCCCCTGGATCAGATTGTGTAGCCTAGCACATACTGTGAATATCTGTGCACATGTGGCTGGAGTATACTACAGGGCTCCACCAGATATATTGAGGTACTAGAACCATGACTTCAAAAGCTCAAATACATGTTCTATGATGTTCTTAGTTTGCACGTGTGCCTCATTATGGCATTCTTCTGTGGGTGTGCATGCATTTCTGATGGGTGTCATCAGCCAGAGTTTCAGGGCATAGCCAGCATCCTCCAGTAAATGGCCCTGTGGGATGTCCCCCCTAGCAAATATCTGGTACAGCTGTGATGTGTTCCAGATATGGGAGTCGTGATAACTGCCAGGGTTGCCAGCACACACATTCAGGGTAATCCCGTGGGCATTGCACATGACCTGGCAGTTGATGGAGTGGTGCCCCTTGTGGTAATTGTAAATTTCACCTGCTCACCAGGTGGTGCCTTGATATGTACATGAGTGCAATCTATGGCACCCAGTACTTCAGGGTAGTGTGCTATATGGTAGAAGTGTTGTATATAGCTGGCCCTCACCTCAAGGATAAGGAGAAAAGATATAGTTCACTGGCATGTGGAAGCATAGCATCCAGGAACTGGTGATGTATGCTGATGCCTGTGACACCCCCATCATGTCCCCAGTTGTCTTTGAAAAGTACCTGTAGCTAGTATCCTAAGGGCTACACATACCTTTGTTTCCACTTGGATGGGTTCCCCTCTGTTAGCTCTGGCTCTTAGTTGACGATGGCAGAGCTCAGTCAGTTCTTGTAATAGGTCATTGTCCACCCTGAGCCCTCTACTATCTCCAGCTCATGTAGCTCCTGGAAGTTTACCCTGATTCTGAATACTCTTCTCCTTCTCGGCCTAGGCCTATTGTCAGCAGCACCAGAAGCATTGACCTTAGCATCTACCACATACAGATGTAGCAGATCTGCAGCAGATCCTAGCATTAACACAGTTAAAATTCCCAAGTCTCTATTCTAATGGACCAGACTACTGAGTGAAAATAAGAAAGCAGGGAATATGCATATTTTATACAGTTCTGCTTTAGGTTCACCATGTAGGATTGGCTAATTATGATGTAGACCAAACCACAAAACAGCCAGCACAATCAATCAGCTTACAAAGTATTACTTTAATACTTCATGTTAAAATACATACTGCATACTGGCTTCTGCTATAAACCTTCATCAGTGCATAATAACATCACCATTCCATCACATTTAAATTCCATAATCCCAACCTTCATTGGTCATTACAACTGCTCATTAAGCCCTGGTGAAAATAGCACTCCTAATTTAATAATCAACATTTGTTCCTTACAATTTAAACTTTCATGCCCTCCCATTTTATTATTGGTTTTAAAATAAACCTTATCAGTAATAGAAAACATAAACCTAGCTGAGGCATGTTTTAAGGTGTGTTTATATAAAGAACTTGTTGACTTAGCATATCGAAAATCACTTAAATGTTCAGACATCCTTAACTTTAAAGGACTTAGTGTTTGCCCTACATAAAAAGCTGAGCAAGAACACATAGCAAAATATATTACCCAATCAGTGTTACAGTTGCCACACACTAACATATCATATACTGTAGACCTATTTCTAGAAGAAAAACATTTATCTTTATTAACAATTTTGCAAAAATTATAATGCCCACAAGGAAAACGACCCACCAGTCTATGCCCATCTAATGCAAACTAATGCTTCCCCCAAACTTCCTTATGAATCCTTTTATAATGATTAAACCATGTAGCCATTGTTTTCCATTTTCTATAAGAAAGGAGACATTTAGAAGGTATAATTTCTCTTAATCTGTCTTCCATACACAGAGTATCCCAATGTTTTGATATAACCTCTTTAATCAACATAACATTATCACCAAAACTAGTAATAAATCTAATAGGTTGTTTATTCTTCTTATTTCTAACCTGATATTCTAACAGGGAAGGTCTAGACACCTGACTTGCTGAAATAAGTACTTGATTGATCATACCAAAAGAGTATCCTCTTTCACCAAATCTGTGAACTAGATCTTGTTCATCATAGTTACCACTGGGACAAAAGGCATATTAATCACAAAACCCTAGTACAGAGATAGTGCATTCTGCCCTTTTAAACTAAGTCTCTGTAATAACACACACATGTATGTACTCCAAATGCTGCATGGCCTCAAGATCAGGAAATTTCATATTTAGATTCCTAACATTGAGCCGAGTCATCATGATGTGGTCTGGTGCTTGATATGAATCTTTTGAAGATCCATTAGCCGGACTTTGCCTAAAAAAAAGAAACTATGAGGACAGCAAAGCCTTTAACCAGCAAGAAGAAGTCTGAGAATGAAGGGTACGAGCCATCCCTTGCAAAGCTAGAGTGTCTATCGAGCATAACCTCCCATAATGACATATACTGAATCCATCTAGAATGACATCAACAATGCAGCTAGTTGTTGAAGCCAATCATATTTTTGGTATCATTCAAGGAGAAGGCAGGATTACATTCAAAGCCAGGGTCTCACATGCATTTGTGATACACATGAAGAGCTCTGTCTAGTCTCTGTATGTATCCCTTATATTTTAAGTGTCAGGTCATTCACACATACACACACACACACATGCACATGGACCACTACAAGGTATTAATTTAGGGGCCTGCAGAGAGCTTGATACGTCAGAGATCTTGCTACCTAAAAGGCAATTCACTGTCATCTTCTATTTGTCTAGCCTTGTAAGAGTTGAGTCAATGTGTCTGACATTGGTGCCACCAATAACCAGTACACTTTTGTTAGAAGGGTGTCTAGGTGCACTAGTCTTGGGGTGGTTAACTACCAGGTGACCCTTTAACGTGCTAGTACTAACAGATGTTGTAGTGTTTGATTTCCGCTGAGCCCTAGACACATTAGGTCTTGGATGGCTAGGCATGTCTTTTTAATAGCATTACCATACAGTGGATTGCTGAGTGTTTATTGGGAATGCAATGGCAGTGTGTATTTTTCACAGGTTGTGTATGTAGACCCTGATTTACCAGTATTTAGTGAATTTGCACAAAGAAGTAGGAAAATAATGTATACAGAATCCTTAGTAAAAGACTGAGAATGCCATTGCATCAGAGTGCATCTGTAGTTTTCTGACTTGGGGACAGCTAGGTTTCCAAACTTCAGTTGTCCTGATCCACAGCAGACTACTGGTACTGGAGGTATTCCAGACCACCTGGTAAATAGAACACACGTAGCTCTGATATGTAGTCTGATAGTTAGGGCACACCTGAGGGTGGAAAAACTTTGTAAAAATTTATAAAGGGTGGCATGACTTAAACTCATGGGAAGCAACAGATTGTTGAAAAGAAATGCTAGTATGACAGCTAATGAACAAAGCATGCATCAAGACTTCCAGGCAGTGCAGATTGGTTCATAAGTTCAAGTCACCCTGTGTTCCAGCCCAAAGACCATCCAAGTACATAGATTCCTTCAAATTACAGGTGAATTTACAGGTACCAATCCAATTGTCAACTGATCGTTTTTCTGTGTTATGATTATTGATGTTACAATTTCAGTTGTAATTATATTCTACAACTTCAAAACTATGCCTTTTGCTATAGTTTTATAAAGTGTAAGCACAAAATTTGAGGTACCATAACAACAGTCCTCTAATCATTATGTAATTCCAAACCTAATACTGTTCCAAATGATTTGTTGGTATGTATGCCATATGTCAGATATAATTTGTATCTAATAAATCGATAACTCATAAAAATGCCAAGTTTTTGTAACCTACTGAAATGCCCAAACCCTATAAGAACTGATATTATTTTTGTAAACTTTTTCTGCACTAATTCAAGTTTGTTTATTTTATTCATGGTATATGCACAAAACGGTATTATATTTTAGAACTGGCCAAATGATAGACTTCATTTGTTTAATATTAGTGATTTTTTATTAGCCATTGAGCAAAATAGGAAGTTCACCATTTTTAAAGCTCTAGCCTTATTGCTATGGCAATGTCCCTGAATTACAATTTATTATTAACTGTTACTCCAAGATATGTCATATGACTGATCTCTACTATCAAATTTTTCTCTAACTTAAATGTTGTCTATCCTTATGTGAACAAAGGTCCTTATATTACATGTATTTCCCTTACATTAATGTCATTTATTATTATGATTTGATAATTATATATATTTTTGTAACTACCTCTTATGTTGGCCTTATGTATAATTTTATATGACTTTGCTGTTAAAATACTTTTATTTACGTTATTTATTATTGTGGTCCTCATTATATTACTTTGTATTTCTTTTGAATAATCATTATTATCTTATATTATGTTAATACTAACAATTGTTTGGTCATTTTTATTTTCACCTTATGTTTATATTTATTTTCTACAGCGTGACAAGATAGGCCAGTTTCTGGTGAACCACCTACCTTGGCTTCCTTGGCTGTGGCACCGGGGGCCAGCACATCTGGGCAGCAGCCTGGTGGTGCCCCATCTGCTGCCCTTGCACTACCTCCACAGTTGGGTATTTTTTCCTACAGGGTGGGGGTGGCCCCCTCTCTGGGAGTGGATGTGGAGGGGGCGATTATGTCACCAGTGAGGAACTGCCAGGCATGGTGCATAGGATGCTGCACTGCACTGTCAGAGCATGCCTATGCCAGATGGAGAGCATACTGCCCATCCTGTTGGGGCATCCTGGCCCTGAGTGCTGGCATCAACCATGGCCTCCTCCGGAGTAGAGAAGCAGCAGTGCTAACAGTCCCATGGGTGAGGACTTCAGTCACACTGCTACCATGTCTGACATCCATGGGACTGGGATTCCACAACAGCATCCCCATCCAGGGTGTTCACACCACTCTTGTGTCACACACCAACCCTATCTGCTGTCTTGTCTTTCTTGTCTGTCTGCAAAAGTATCCTTACCTTCCCAACTTACCTCACCCACACATACCTATGTCCCTTCTCCAACATTCCACTCTCACCTTAAAAAAAATGGGTACCTGTCCGACAAATAAAAAAAAAAAAATCATCCCATACATACCTCTCCATTTTGCATCTGTCCACTGAACACACAATTTGGTCCATTGGCTTGAGAACGCACTTATGTTGTTGTCACCCCTCTCTAGGGGTGACAGTCCAAATTCAGGTGAAAAAATCTGTGAAGGTGCACAGCTGTTACTATTCAACAAATGGATAGCTATGATTCTTTCCTAAAGCCATCCTGCACACATTTACCTAACTTTCACTATGTTATTCCCCTGCTTGCACCCATTTCACCACTGTCCTATCTCCCCATTTTTATTTCCTTTAAAGATTTTTTGCTCAACATGGCATGCTGTGCTGCATCACTTAGCTATACTAAATGGTGCTTTTGAAGAAATATTAATCACGTTCAAAAATACACCCATGCCCTATTTCGTGTCCAGGAGCATCATAACTGCAGAACAGGAGATCAATCCGCCAAGCCATACAGCTGCTAATTAACACAGTTGTTTTAATCAAAACATAGTAATGCTCAAGTTCCCGTCATTAAGCATGTTTAAGTGACGCTATGCATCCTGCTGCAACCTGCAAATCAGCTAAGAGATTAATACAAAAATAGTACTGTAATTGGGAGTCTAGTACAGAAATACATCACTGTAAACCCATACACATATGAATAGATGTAAGTGAGGTATCTAATAGGAGGTAACTGCAATTATATGTACAAAATGTAAAAATATACTTGATAAAACATTAATGTAAAAGTAGGATTTTAACTGGGACTCTGGTAGATAACTACAGCACTCTAAAGCCATACACATAATAATAGATGCAAATGCAGTATGTAACAGCAGATATTGTGGAATGAGCCTACAACATGTAAGACTAGGGCAGCTGTAATACTGACTCTGTAGCTCAGTCTGTTTGATCTGTTAAAAACATTACCTTTTGGTACACATAGTCCTGGGTTCAACTACAGCTGTGTCTAGCATTGAAAATACATGCATGAGGACATCAACATTATAAACTGTAATATGTATGTCTGTCTCATCACCTAATTATCCACGCAAAGCAGTAAAGATGGAATGTCCTCTTCTAAATAATACAAGTCAAAGGCCTACAGATAAGACCACTCTTAACTACTCCTAATAAAACACTAGAAAGTGCAGAGAATGCCAGGTCATGCATTAACCTGAATTCCCAGAGGATTTCAAAGTGTGTACTGAAATTGTGGCCCAGTAATATTGGACTGCAGCCCACAATGATTTGCTAGTGATATTACAGATAACCACAGCTGCACAAGTAACATACATATATGGAGTTTGTGCTAGACATAAGGGTTGCCAGCACACAATTAACAGGGGACTACCATAACATAACACATGACTTGGCAGTTGTCCAGCTGCGTGGCATAATGGTTAATGTACCCTCTATCTTTTTCTAGGACACACCATGTATGTTACCTTTTATTGTGTTAGTGATACCTTTGGCTAACATGCTTACCTTGAGCACATACCTTAATTTCAGTGGGATGGGTACCCTCAGTCTGGGTCTGCCTATACAACAAGGCTGCCACAGGTCCCACACTTACACTTAAAGCATGTTGTCCTGCAAAGTATTCACCCTCTCTGCCTATGTCTATTGCCTGTAGCATCAGCTTCAGCCTGTAGCACACGTCTGTATGTAAAAAGTAGCTGCTACAGACATTCTCTCTCTGCAATGATGTAGTATCTTTACCCCAGTAATTTCTATCCCAACATATGAGAAAGGGGTTGTAATCTACACTGAGGCTTTATATCTAGTTCAGTGGTTGCATAGGATTGGCTGTTTATACTGTAAATCAGCTGCATTGGCTGCAATTAGTATTTCAGAAGCACAGACTGGTTCAGAGGCAATCACATGCTAATGAGAACCATGTTAAAAAGACAAACATCTAGCTAGGGAATCCATTGTGTATGAGAGTTAGTTTACAGGGTGAACTTGTTGGCACATTTATATATCTATACCTATCAACATATGAGTATTGTACTCAATCAGGTATGTAATCATTTTGTTTCCAACAAGATGCATATGTTTGAATATACTTAGGGGGGTGGGGATACCATTATTAAGCCTTTCTTAGAACTGTACTGATGACATGTCATTGATCTCCAGATTTGTTATACCTACAGAGGAACTAAGGTACAGTTAGGGTGGAATGCTTTTTGTTAATTAGGTACACTGGTCTCCTGGAAATTTCCCTTGATAGCGGTTGTAATAGTATACTGCTATTTGTTTGGCACTGTTGTTTTCATATATAATAACAGGGGGTTCCCCTAGGAGCCACACTACAATAGACTCCTGTGTTGGATGTATGATCATAGATCAGTATCTCTCATCGTACAAACAGGAATAGCTGGCTATTGCTACTATCCTAGTTGCATCCACACCCTTAGTATGTTAGCGCACTGTTGAATATAAGATGAGTAATCAATCAGTGAATACTGCTAGCCATCCATTATTGCTGTATCTCTTCATACTGTACTCCAATTAATGTGATCCTGATATGTGTTTCCATTTTGTTGTCTTTTAGTAAATATGTACACTAGGGCCCTTTTACAGACCCTCAAAAATTACATCAGCCTGGAGGCCTTTTATCAACACCATCAACTCCTGCTGTCCAGGGGAGGACAAGCAGGTAAGATCCGGCAGAATTGTGGGCTGACCTAATCCACAATGTGAATGCTATTGGTCACCAGAGCAGGACATATGAGCAGGTGCGAAACTGTGCCACCTATATGATCAACGTTGCATGCAGAAGAGTAGCGGACGTGGCCAGGGATCATGGTGTGACTGGTGGAGGACCTGCAGCAGAACAACTACTGTCAGCCACTGGACCATCAGGAATTGGATGAGGCTGTGCTCCTGCTCTTGGTAAGCACAACACATTTTTGTTAGAGATGTAGATTTAATGCATTGTATTCACTCAGGTATCATCCCAGGTCAGCTGGCTGGATTGATGTACTGTCGCATGATTGACAACTGCACAGATATTTTCTAACTGTACACAATTTAGAGTCATACCTATGACTTGTAGGTGTGACAACACTGATAGGTTTGGCAGTATTATCAGGAGATTATAGCTTGCCATATGTGTCAACTGTGCAGAGTCTTGTCAAAATGTCAACAATGTACATCATTGTTGCCCATGAAATTCTTGTTTAAAGAGCTTTTATTTACAAGTAACTACAGATGTTTGTTAGAAAATAATGTCCTCATGTCCTACTATATGTGGTTGGGGTTAAACAAGTCCATAATATTGACAGCAGTGTATACAACTTAACATATACTGCAACACAGTACGGCAGACTATAGTAGTGCAGGTATTAATGTACTACTTTTCCCTTTTTTTCACAGGTGACCAGGGGTGTTAGTCTCTGTCTCCTTCACAACCTGATGTCAGTGTTTCTTCAGACTCTGATGATGATGATGGTTGTTAAAGTGAGGCACAAGTGGGCATTGCAGGGGCTGAATCTGTCACAGAGGTTTACATCCCCCTTTTGCAATCATTATCACCATACACAGTCGGTATGCCTACACATATCCAGTGACCTGAGGCCACAGATATTGGACAGTCAGACGGTGGGGACATTGAACAGGAAAGTGTGGCTACTATGGCTGCAGTAAGTGTTGATACTGGCCATAGCCAAAGAAAAGGCAAGGTTCCACACAGGTAGACTGATAGGGGTGCTCATAGGAGCCCTGCTGTTCATCCATCACCTGTTGCAGGTGACTCGTCATGTGTCACTCTGTGTATGTTTAGGACCATCATGGAGGCACAGGCATGTTCCAAAAGGAATTCCAGACAAATGCTCAGGATTATGGATGTAGCATAGTCTGACATCTGTCACTGCCTCCACTGCATTGCTGATACCCTGGATTGGTTGACTGACACAGGGGAAAGATGTTGGTCTGAGACAGATCGCACACTATCTGCCTTAGAATACACATTGTCTGTGATGGAACATCTGGTTGAAGTTGAGCGTCAGACTCGTGGATGTAGGTCAGCAATTAAATCTACTGAGAGTCCATGACACAGTGCACAATCACATTCCCACAGTGGAATAACATCCAGTGCTCCAGAGGGGAATATGCTGTCCACACCAAGACGTGGCAGGTTATGGGCTTGTGGTCTTGGGCATTCCATTAGAGGACATGGCCCAGGCAGACAGCAGTCACCCACAAGAAGTAGCCCTGCTTCTGACCTTGGGCACAGAGGTGCTAGTGCAACTCCTGGCAGAATCAGTTCTTGTGTTCTGGGGTGGAGATGGTGAACTAGCTCTACCATGGATGGTTCAAAGCTGTCCAACATACAGACACATAGGACTAGCACTGAGCTTGACCATGTTCTCACAAACATTCACACACCATTGTCACAATCAGGTCACATACAGACGCACACGGCACATTTCCATGGTCCATCTTGTCTGCTTCCCTTCCTGACTCACACACATGCTTGCCAACCTATTGGGTAAGCCTAGGCCTCCTGCACCCCCACACAGCACCCTGTACAAGTGATGATACCTGTGCCACATCCCTGTCATCCTTGTCATCAATGCAGGGAAATTAAGTTATGTGTCTGATGCACAGGGTGACTATCTAAATTACTATATATTTGTTGCATCAATTGTTGCCTTTGACATGCCACTTGTACTGGCCACTGACAGATACTGTATGTTGCCATTTGTAATGAGTAAACCACATTATTTTGTGTACATTAAGTTGGATAATGTTGTAATAGCTGTATACTTACACAATGAAAGGTGTCTCGTGGATCTGTTTATGTTTCAGTTTCAGGATAGTGTAAAGCACGCCTACAGGTACACAACTACAATAAACCCATAAATGTCAGAGCACAGGATGGAATGTCAGCACAGAAGAAAAATGTCTACAGAAAGGTAAAGCAGTATAGGTGCATGGCTCCACAGGTTCATATGTGTATAATAGGCTAACAAGAACAATGGCTTCTTTCAGCCTAGTCATGCAGCCCTAAACTCTGACAAGTTCTGATACCATTGATAGGTGTAAGCAGGGTTTTGGGAGCTAACACATCTACATGCTGTGGTGTGGGAGATGAACCGTCTACAATTTCCCTGTGCCCATTACAAACATTTGTCCTAAACCAGTTATGACTATCTTGTTCCGCATCCCATTGCGTATCTTGCATGTGATGCGAGTTAAAGGGGAAGTGTGCTTCACATTGATGGGGAGCCTGTTACATATAGGGTGTAGTGTCTGGGTTACATACCTGTATCTCCTGCATGTCCTATTTATACCACAGTCAAGGTGAAGGTGTATAGAACAGGGAAATCACATGCTAGTCCTTTCTTGGATATGCCGGAGGAACACAGTGGGATCTGACTCCTCCCTGTATGGCAGCCATACACTTCTCCTCCAACGCATGTAGGAGACAGAATACACAGTTACGGCCTTGACATGGTCTGCATAGAACATGATATGTACACTATGTATTGGTTTACTGTGGAACCTCTATGGCTGTTACAGCTTTTAGATATGCCTGTGTAGTTACATACAAAAGGTAGCATTGCACTCAATGATAGGTGTGATGAGTGCCAAATACAGTGTAAAAATGACATTCTGGAATTTACATGCCACACCTTTCTCTATAGCTTGTGCAACATTGACTGAACCCCCACATCTTACTGACCAGTGAAAGCAAAAGCTCGATCACTTTCTGTGTCCATAAGTCCCTGACTAATGGGTCAGCTGTTGGAGGTGTGTGGACAATACTATATCTACCAGGAGTGGATGACTTCCAAAAGGATAGTATAGTGCATTCCCTAGCATTTAGTATTTGTCATGGCTCTGACAAAAACTGACTGTGTGTGTCAGCCCATCCTGAATAACTGTTGGTTCTGTGTGGGATTCAGTAGTGACAGCTTCTAATTTTCAATCATCTGCAAATATAGTCAGTCTGAGGTCACTGACAGTGGCTGTGACTGCAGAAAAGGGAAAGGCTAGAAGGGGTAGTCCTAGGAATGATTTGTGAGGGAAGTCTACTGGTAACTGGCATCGTTGTAGAGGTGGACTACCCAATGCTACCTTCCTGGATAATGACTGTCAGACACTTGGCTATCCACCGGCTGACATACTAGTTTGTAAACAGCCTCTACAGTTTTTCCACAATGACTGATGGCCTAATATTGTCAAATGCCTTGTCAGGCCATGGTATGTGGAATGAGTCATTTTCCTCTCATCCAACACTCAATGAGGTCCACTGATTAGGGTAGGCATGATCTCCCCTTGACCAAAACAAACTGGGTTTGGTCCAGTGTCTGTAGGTGCACTACATTGTTACTGATCATTTCCATGATAAGTCTTTCCATGGCTTTAAATGTCAGACTACTGAGACATCTAGGGAAAGTGCTTGCCGCTGCATGCTAGTTGTCCTGTGTGCAACTAAGTATTGCAGTTAATTCCATCATGGTTTCCAAGAAAATAGTCATCCAAGGTGTCTGTGTCTGCAGAGGGCACAGACAAACAAGGGAGGGGAAAGTAATGCGTACACCACGTGAAGGTAAGGAAGGAGTTTTTACACAGTTATTCTGTGGTTGGATACTACTCAAGCAGTGTGTACTGAAGTGACACTATTACCTTGTGAAGAATGCTAAAAAGAGGGGAGTCCCCTGAATTGCTGGTGCCTGGCTACTACTACTACTACTACTACTGCTGCTGCTGGTCTCACCACAACCACTTTGTCCTGGGATACCTTGCTCCTATACTTTTTCTCTCACCAGAGGCAAAATGTTAGTACCAGGCTCAAGATAACAAGCAGGCCAAAGTTTGTTTGTTCATCGACATAGTTGTCCCATGTCATGCAAGGCTCTTTAGATTTGGCTTATCCTTTTTCAAGTAGATGCCTTGATTAGCAACCAGAGTAATCATTTGAGTTTTGCATGTATTATGCCTTGTGTTCTGGGGTTGTTAGGACTTCACTAAGGTACTGACCAGATGGTGATTAGGAGCAAAGCTGCAGCATCACAATATAATGTTGAATGTCTGGTGACATAAACGTCTAAGGTTGTTCAAACAAGCACCACAGTGGCGGTGATCTCTGTTAGGTGATAATTTCACAGCAATTCATACAGTCTGACCTGCAACAGCTTAATGGTGAACATTTCAGTGACGTGAATCTAAGGCCTACTGCAGATGAGTGGCCACCTTTGATCAAAGTGTGCCTGCCTCCCACATGTCCTAGGTATGTCATACTGTACATTAATGTAACCAGAGCACATGTCTGTGTTCCCACATGATGTCGCACAACATCCAGTTTGCTGTCTTGGTTGTTTGACAGGCACTGTAAACTTGCAAGGCCAAAGTAATGACTGCAAAGTTGAACAGGTTCTCTGTGCATGCACAGATATCCACATCTTCACTACAAGAAGTGCCTACAGACAGTGTGTTTGAGGCTGTCAAACCTCAAGGTGCAGCAGCATGACTTTAACGTTGCTAGAGTTTTAATTGTCACATTTGTAGGCATGCTATTGTAACCATGCCTAATAACAGGATTATGGTTAATTCAAGGGACACATACCTGGCAAAGCACCATACTCACTCAATCATGTTATGACACACTGTCAGGTGCTGTTACCTTAGGGAAACTAAATAAAGGTGATAACATGTTACATTACAACATCTGTCAGGCCACTGCCTAATGATGGCCTGCTGTGATGTACACACAAGCAAGACTCTATTGCTAATGGCATTATCAATGACTGCTGACAAGAGGTGTAAAGTGTCCCCACCCCTCTACTCCTATGCCACACAAACACAACGTGTGAGATGAGGGACTATATTACAAACCTTGATTCCATGCTGTGTCACACACTGGTCAGTTCATATGACAATGAGCAGTTTGCCAACATGCACACCTCACCTCCTACTCCACCCACACCCACATCACACACACCTGCATGTGTGGAGCTCCTTACTAGATACATATACAAACAACAGACACCTCAAAAACCCAAATGCAAGCTCACTACACACAATCATACCTCTGCAGAACACAGTACAAATAGTAGTGCATGCACCACTGTCTCACTGGTCAAACACCTGAGGCAAAACACAAAATCAAACCTATTATTCATAGATGATTACATCATGAGACACATTGATGTCCCTCAAACCAGGCTACATGTGGGAAAGGTCACAGTTAGCTGTCTGTAAGTTGCTAGGATATGCCATACCACACATGCATGCAAGTCTATCAACATCAGGTAACATAATGATGATACCATAGTTTCTGTTGGTGTATACTACTTGAGACATACCTCACTGGACTGTATGCAGAGACATGACTGAGGTTACAGAATTTGTGTCTCTAGTAGGTATGCTCATAGCCTTCAGCTGCATTTGACCTTCACCTAGGATGATGGATAAATACACATGAAAAATGACTGAAGTCAATAATTGGCTTATCATGTGGTGTTATTGAAAGGGGATCCACTACATGTCAGCCTGGGATGACTTGCTCAACAGACCTCGATACTTTGTCAGAGATGGCCCTCATCTTTTACTCCTTGGATTTTGTGCACTGGCCAAGGCTGCTGACATCCCCATAGTGCATCTTATAGGCAGTGTCTCAAAGGAAAACTTTCCAGTGAAAAAATGCCATCTTCAAACATCACAGTTATGCTGCTACACACTGAACTCTCTTCACTGGAAGGTATCCCCACCTTGGAAGATGCAGACATTTGTGCAGTCACACACACATGCCTCAAGGCTGTGGACAGCACCACAGCCATAACACACTACTCATCTTTCCACATGTTCAGACCTCAAAATGAAAGTGTGCAAGGTAATGCAGGCAGTGTATACATATTCATTAAAGATAGATAAACATCCAGATTGGTTAAACAGTGTGATTCCTTGGAGACACTGAAGGTGCTATTCACTGCTGGAAGGGCACATAATCAAGCCATTGCCAGCTACAGGAGCAACTCCATGAATCAAGACACCTGTTGTGCTTCTTTGAATCTACTTATGTCTATCAAGATACATCACAACACCATGGCTTGGGGTGACTTTAACTACCGAACAACTGTGTTGGTTACTCATGCTCAAAGTCACTTGCCCAAAGGATTGTCTGCATCCTTAACTACAATGCCCTGAACCAGTGGCATGCCATCCCCACAAGGGGAGTCAACATACTGCATCAGGTGCTTACCAATATGAATGGCCACTGTAGCACCTCCACTGTGAGGTCCTCCCTGGTGAGATCTGACTACAAATTGGTGTCCTTAAAAGTAATTATAAAACCTGAACCCCCCCCCCTCCCCTTGCAGCAAATACAGTAGTAAAGTTCAGCAAAGAAAATTATAACCTCCTATGGGGTGGTATACATAGCTTGACTGCATCTCTCCTCCTTAGATGGGACTGGCAACTATATCAAGATCTACACCAATGCTTTATGCAAGCACCTGTACAACTGCATAGACTCAGCTGTACCTGCCAGGAGGAAAACAAGCTCCTCATGGCACAACAAACCTGGCTGGTGGACAACTGCTGTTAGCAGGCTAGACAATAAGATGTGGACATTGCTGTGTGGTAGTAGGAGTGAGGGAGACTCCTAAAATAGAAACCCACTCTCCTCAGTTAAAACAAGCAAATAGTGTTGTTGTGACGTCCTGCAAAAGAAAGTATGTGACAAAATTAGCCTCATCCACAAAGGACGACCACAAGGCATTGTGTAGTTACATGTGTAACCTACGAGGAAAGACCAAGAGTGTTGGTGAACTAATACTTAATGATACTACATATAATGAGCCTGTAGACATAGCTAACCTGTTGTCCAACAGGTTCTGTGATAACTTCCCTCCCCAGTCCTCACCACACGTACCACATGACATTCCTATAACCTGTCCCATACATTCTATATCTAAAGAGCAGGTTATAAATGTCCTCTCTAAGCAGGAAACACAGCATCTATTGGACCTGATAACATCCCAGGCTGTGTCCTACATGGAATCCAGCAAGGATTACTAACACCATTGGGAACTCCTTGCAATCACAGCATAACCAGCTTCTGCATCCCAGCTGACTGGAAAACAGCAACTATTATCCCTTTGCACAGAGGTGGTGCATCCACCAACCATAGGAAATAGAGACATATTAGCCTGAGTATCCATATCCATAAGTCCATGGGGAAAATCATCATAGACCTGATCAGCAAATATATATGTAATCTGCACACAGTTGACCCAACACTGTTTGGATTTCTGAAAGGAAGATAATACCTGTTAAATGTGGTGGACATGTATGAGGCGGTCACCAAGGACCTGGATGAGGGGACATCTGGGCATATAACCCCCTGGACTTAGCCAAGCTGTGTGACACTATCCCCTACTCAGGCATCATTGACAAAAATCACCCAAGTAGGCATCAATAGTATTATCATTAGAGGGGTCATTAAGTGGCTCACTAATAGAACTCAAAATCAAAATAGGGGAATCCACCTCCAAAAGCTGATCTGTAACTAGTGGTGTTACACAGGGCTCAGCCCTGGGTCTTCTACTGCTTGGAATCCATATAACCAAAGTACAAGCACAAAGTGAATGTCCTTGGCTAACAGGTTTGGCTGATGGCTGCAAACTGGAAGCGGTCATACAATCTTCCAGTTATGTCAATCTCCTACAAGAGGGTCTTCATGGACGAACGCTTGTTGACATACTCATGACTGTAAGCTCCATGTAAATATGTATGTAGCATCATTTTCAGTGGTAACACCAATGTTCCTGGTAAGTAGCACATCAGTAGCAACACCTGTCATACTCAGGGGTGATACACCTGAGAACACAGGCCTGGCCACACAGGTTTACACTTACTTTACCACAGATCACCATGTCTCTTCAGTGGTAAGAAGGGAATTACATCATGCTCATGTCATAACTGGGGGTGCTGTCACTCAAAAATGACGTAGTTATAACCTCCATGTATTTTTCCCTCAGCATGCCAATATTTGAGTGCAATAGACATTTTGCCATGTACCTTTCCAAGCACCAGTGCAACTGCACACAACACAAAGGTTCCTCAAAGAGAACTTCAAGTTTTCAGTATCTGTCCTATCGAGATCATCTGAAATAAATGTCATTGTAGCCTGTGTCATAGAGACTACTCAGAGGTGATCTCTGCCTTGCATACAGGGCAATGTCTGACCCTACTTTATTGGAAATGTTGCATATCTGTAGGAGGCACAGTATATAGATTACTCACTGTAAGGACATTAACCTGGTATGTGACATTACTAATACATGCTGGTGGGGGAGATATGTCTACCAGACTTTAAAAAAACCTTTGAAATAGACTCCCACCTAATGGCAAAGAGTGCACCTCATTGGCCCTCTTCAGTTGTAATCTGTATGACTGAATGGGTGACCATCATTTAACCACAGGGCTTCTGCCTGTGTCCCTCATGGACAGGGGCAGTATGTGCTGATCATGTAAATAAGGGTAAGAACTTGGCTAGGATTGTAAGTGCCCTAGGGCCATTAGGCTAGTAAAGTCCAATGATCCAATGATCCCATATGTGATGTAAAAATGGCATCCACACTCACAAACCTGGCTACACTGGACAGCACACACACACACACACACACACACACACACACACACACACACACACACACACACACACACACACACACATTCAAGGTTGACTGCCATTAGATTTGAACCCCTACTGATATACTACAG
Source organism: Protopterus annectens (assembly GCF_019279795.1). Classification (NCBI taxonomy): domain Eukaryota; kingdom Metazoa; phylum Chordata; order Ceratodontiformes; family Protopteridae; genus Protopterus; species Protopterus annectens. The sequence goes on along the minus strand of NC_056750.1, from coordinate 181,867,315 downwards.
ATCACGGTAATTAATGCATGTGCCACAGGTCAAGTCTGCTATTTATATCCCTTTAGATAATCTTATTCTACATAACATCAGCACACCTTGCTGTGGTTGGGAGTTTGGAGGCCTACATCATCTACTACAACCAAATTACTGCAAAACCATACCTCTTTCTAAATGAGCGTGGTGATCATATTACATTCACAGATGGCCTAGAGGGAGATTAGAACCCCTACCTATCTACTCTTACACACTACACCTCCACAATACGTATTGCACATGCCACAACTGAAGTCTGACATTAGAATGGCAGTTGGTAGTCTTAGGGTACATGACATCAGCAGGCCTTGTGGAAGGTGTTTGGAGGCTGGCATCAACTGCAAGGGCCAAAAAGGGCAGAACCATTGCAGTTTAATATGCAATGTGGGATTCTCATTTGTTTTGCAGGGACACACACACACACACACACACACACACACACACACACACACACACACACACACACACACACACACTTCGAGTCACAGTAATTATTGCACATGCCACAGCTGAAGTCTGTTTTACATAGTACTACAGGTAAACTACTTGTGGAGTACATAA
>NC_056750.1:181859230-181864230 GCF_019279795.1 Protopterus annectens | reverse complement strand
TAAAACTCAATGCCAAGAAATGGATAATAGTATCCTTTGGATAGTCATCCATCCCTGGTAATTATCATATTGACAACAAACCCTTTAAATGTGAGCCAGTAGTCTGGAATGTATGGACACACATAGATGGTAATCTAGCCTATGACCATGATGTGTCTACAGTGGTGAGGAAATCATTCTATGTTGTGCAACTTATAAATGAAAGTATGGCATCTAAGTCCAAGGAAGTAATTGTTCCACTGTATTCAGCATTCATCAGACTTATCATGGAGTATAATGCCCCCTTTGGTATGTATCTAACCAAATATATGCAACAAATGGAATGACACAGATGTTCCTCACTAAAAGAATACAGGGTGTAAGTAAAACATCCTATCCAGACTGCCTCAAGGCCATATCCCTGTATTCTGTCTCCTATATGCTTTTGAGGGGAGATCTATGCCTGGCATACAGGGCATTGTCAGACCCCAGTCTGATGGCCCTCCTGCATATACACAAAACAAACACCACCAGATGTGCCCATTCTAGAGACTTAAACCTTGCCTGTCAAACAACTAGGACCTGCTGGGAAGAGATAAGCAGGTATTCCAGAGACTACCCATCTATGGAAAAGGCTTCCCATCCATGTGAAGCAAAGTTCCTCCCTAACCCAATTCAAGTGCAACTTGGACAACTGGATGGGAAACAGGAAATTCTTCCCTGGTTTGGCAGCTATGTCTCTAATGGACACAGGTAACCTGTAAACGGTTCATCTCCCAGGCCCATGCATATACTTATCAAGGGTATCAACACTTTTCAGAGATTTGAGATGCATGGCTAGGCTAAAAAAGGCCCTTGTGGTTGTTAGCCTAATAAACACCTATGAACCTATGAATGCCATCACACAAGCTAATTGTCCTAGGCCTTTGAGCCACACAAGCTGCTTGACAGATAGGAATCATTCATCACAAAATCACCTGCATAAATATGCACATTGACAAAATGAAAAAAGTAGAACAAACAAAAAACAATACCAGTTCACAAAATGGAACAGTCCAGCTATCTCCAGGAAGGGAAAGCAGTTTAATTCAGTCATTCTTATTAGAAATGGACTGCAAAAACAGAGCTTAATATTTCCACACAGATGTTATAGCTGAACAAATCCACAGCAGCCTTGGTAAGCACAATTATTTATTTATAAGAAAATGATAAGCGCTTTTGTTTCATACAAAAAGAAACTCATCAGATAAAAACTTTTATCTGATGAAGTTTCTTTTTGCATGAAATGAAAGTGCTTATCAAGGTTGCTGTGGATTTGTTCATAGGTTCATAGGTGTTTACTAGGCTAATAACCACAAGGGACTTTTTAAGCCTAGCCATGCATCCCAAATCTCTGACAAGTTTTGATACCTTTGATAAGTGTAAGCACAGGCCTGGAAAATGAACCATTTACAGGTTACCTGTGTCCATTAGTGACATAGGTGCCAAACCAGGGATGAATTTCCAGTTTCCCATCCAATTGTCCAAGTTGCATTTGAATTGTGTTAGGAAGGAACTCTGCTTCACATGGATGGGGAGCTTGTTCCATAGATGGGGTAGTCTCTGGGATACATACCTATCTCTCCAGCAGGTCCTATTTATATAACAGGCAAGGTTTAATTCTTCAGAATGGGTAATTCTGGTAATATTTATTTTGTGGGTATGCAGGAGGTCCATCAGAGTGGGGTCTGACAATGCTCTGTATGCCAGGCATAGCTCTACCTGCAAGCGCCTGTAGGAGACAGAATACAGAGATATGGCCTTGAGGCAGTCTACATAGGACATTTTACTTATGTCCTGTATTCTTCAAGTCAGGAACCACTGTGGATGTTCCAATTGTTGGATATGCCTGGGAAGTTCATAATAAAGGGGGCATTGTACTCAATGATAAGTCTGATGAATGCCAAATACAGTGGAACAATGACTTCCTTGAATTTAGATGCCATACCTTTGTTTATAAGTTGCACAACATAGAATGGTTTCCTCACCATTGTAGACACGTGATGGTTAAAGGCAATATTACTATCTATGTGTGTCCCTAAGTCCCTGACTACTGGGTCAACTGTAAAGGGCGTGTTGTCAATTTGATAGTTACCAGGAATAGATGTCTTCCCGAAGGATACTATTATGCATTTCTTGGCATTTAGTTTTAGTACATGGCTCTGACATCAGTTGTGTGCTTGTGTCAGCCCCTCCTGGAGAACATTTGTGTCAGTGTGAGATTCCATGACAGCTCCTAATTTGCAATCATCTGAAACATTAGTCAGCCAGAGGCCACTGACATTGGCCTTGACTTCTGAGAAGTAAATGCCAAATAGGAGTGGTCCAAGGACTGATCCCTGAAGGATTCCACTTGTGACTGGCCTCTTTATAGAGATGGACTCCCTAATTTTAACTTCCTGGGTCCTGCCTGTGAGCCAGTTGGCTATCCGCCGGGTGACATACGGGTTTGTACCTAACCTCTTGAGTTTGTCAACAATGCCCGAGTGGGGTATCGTGTCAGATGCCTTGGTCAAGTCAAAGTAGGCAGTGTAAATGGTTTTGCCTTCATTCATTACTTTGGTGACCTTCTTAAAGAAGTCCACTATGATGAGTAGGCATGATCTGCCCTTGATGAAACCAAACTAGGTTGGGTCCAGTGTCTGGAGGTTTACTATATCTCTTTTGATCACCTCCATGATAATTCTTTCCATGGCTTTATATATAAGACTAGTGAGACTTATGTGTATGTAGTTTCTAGGGTCTGTAGATGACCCACCTTTGTGTAGAGGGATGACTGTTGCCTTTCTCCATTCATGAGGCATGATACAGTTAAATAATAATTCCATAGGCACTTATAGGTCATGCTTTATGCAATTTAGAAGGCATCCTGGGATATTGTCTGGGTCCATTGATGCAGTGTTCTTGGTCTTAAAAAGAGCATTAAGGACCTGTTCCCTAGGGGTAGTAGGGGGAGTTATATTTGATATTTCTCGAGGGAAGGTCAATGGGGAGAGAGTGGTAAAGTTGGAGCTGAATTTATCATCTAGGAGGATTGCAATATCTCCTAGCTCAGTATAAGTGGCTCCATTTACAATGAGCCCCACACACAGTTTTGTATTGCCTATGAGGTTAGGGATATAGCTAAAGAATGCTTTGTGGTTGTCCTTGGCCTGGGATGAAAGACTTACCTCAAATTTGGCTTTGGTAAACTTTATTTGTCCTCTGAGTTGTTTGTTTAGTTTGCTGAGAGTGCTTTTATCCTGCTGGGTGCTGCACCTCCTAATCTTTCCCATGATTTTCTTCCTCCTCTTAGACAGCCTACTGAGTTTGTGATTCCACTAGAGTGGCCTGTTTTTTTGAGTTAGTTCTGGATTTCTTCCTGGTGGGTACAGCTGCCTCTATACAGCTATTAACATGCTTGTACAGGGTTTCTGTGAACAGTTATGCATAGACAGCAGTGTTCTCAGGTTTTATGGGAGCTTTAAATTTTGCCAGGTTCTCACTTAATAGCAGGAGGTTAACCTTAGAATAGTTTCTGAATATTCCAGATTTACCTTGGGGTCCAGGTTTTATTTTTACTTCAAAAGAGACCATTTTGTGGTCTGACCTTACCAGGGAAAGCATTACAGTAGGCGGTGGGTGGTTTTATTTTTACTTCAAAAGAGACCATTTTGTGGTCTGACCTTACCAGGGAAGGCATTACAGTAGGCGGTGTGCAACAGTCTCCCGTATTAGTGAGTACCAGATTCAGTATGGCTGCACCCCTGGTTGGTGTATTGACTATCTGATCCAGAGTCCAGAGTTTCTGTTTACAAAATCCAGGAATCTCTGTTCATGTACGTTTGGCATCGTATAGGATTCACAGTTAATAGTGGAGTAATTAAAGTCACCCATGAATATGGTATTGGGTTGGATGGTTAGTGTTTCTACTAAGTTTAAAGACATGGTATGGGTTTCCTGGGTAATAGAGAGGGACCTATAGATTGAAAGTAAGTGGTAATGGATTTAAAGGAGTACAACAGGTTTCTCTAATGTATTCCTCAACTTCACAACCCTTTTCCTCCCTGTTTACATTGTCCTCTGTAAAGCAACAACAATAAAGCATTTACAATTTTTATAATTCCCCTTACTTCTGTAACAGAAGCCTACCTTCTCATACTGTGATGGTTTCACTTACAAAATGATTCTCTCACGTTTGAATAAAGCTTGCTGGAGTCGCCCAATTACTGACATCATCGAGGCCAGGCAGTGCAGGTACTTTTTTTTTTTTTTAATCAGTTCCCTCCCCCAAAGTGACATCACCACAGCCGTCATCTGATTCTAACTAACATAATAAGACCCACCCATTCTGTGATGTCATGGCTCCCTTGTCCTTCCCCCAGCCTGAGTACTGTTCATTTTATTCAGTAGTAGTGTAGTAACACCAATGTTTGGAAACACAGAAATTTGGTATGCATACTTGTACATTCTGCACTGCAAATGATGCGTAGGTGGTGTATCGTTTGCATACTTATCTGTTGTATTTGCACCAGATACTGCTAGTGTGCAGTGCAGGAATAGAAAGATTAAAACATTACCCTGGTATCAGAGGTGGCAGTGCAACATATTCATAGTGGCTTAACATGAGAGTAGCTGTAAGCAAGCACCATGTGAAACCTGAACAAGCACCTAGAATTATTCAGTGCAGCTTCCACACCTTAAGTCTAAAAATGAATTCACATACTCACATGAACAGGAATAGCTGCATATTGATGGCTAAAGGTGTATGGACATGTTGGGTGGTTACTACACTGCAAAACTGGTATGTAATGGTGGAGATATTTGGAAGGCATGAGCAAACACACCAGTTTATTAAAGCCATAGCACCAATTGAACTGGAGGCTGGCAAATAGATTTAGTAAGGGATTTTGTCCATGCACAAATATTTCAACAGTGATTCTTTGCAGTGGCATCCATTATCTGATTCAAGGTAAGTTAACCTTGATGTCCTTTATTTAAAA
>NC_056750.1:181816730-181854230 GCF_019279795.1 Protopterus annectens | reverse complement strand
TTAATTGAAAGTGGTGCTATCCTCAATGAAGCCAGCTTTGTGCATGTGGCTGTTAGAGCATTTTACATCAGCTTATGGGAATCATAGGATCTTTGAACTTTACTAGCTTAATGGCTCTAGAGCCCTTACAATCCTAGCCAAGTTTTTACCCTTATTTACACTATCAGCACATATTGCCCTTGTCTGCGAGGGATACAGGCAGAAGCCCTGTGGTGAATGACAGTCACCCAGCCAATCATACAGATGGCATCAGATGAGGCCCAATGAGGTACTCTGTTTGCCATTAGGTAGGATTCTGTTTCAAAGGTATGTTAAAGTCTGCTAGATAGATCTCTCCCACCAGCATGTATTACTAATATCACATACCAGGTTAATGTCCTTATAGTGAGTAATCCATGTAACATGCCACCTACAGATATGCAGCATTTCCAATCAAGCAGGGCCAGACATTGCCCTGTATGCAAGGCAGAGCTCACCTGTGCGTAATCAATATGCCACATGTCACAATGACAGTGATTTCAGATGATCTCCACTGGACAGATACTGAAGACATAACGTGCCCTTGTGAGGGACCATTGCGTTTTGTGCAACTGCCAGTAATGCTTGGAAAGGTAGATTACAAAATGGCCATTGCACTCAAATATTGGCATCCTGAGGGAAGACTACAGGAAGATTTTGAGTACATCAATTTCGGGTGACAGTGCCCTCAATTATGACATATGATTCCCTTCTTATCACTGGGGAGACATGGTGATCTAAGGTATATTAGGTATAAACCTGTGTAGCCAGACCTGTCTGCTCAGGTCTATCATCCTGAGTATGTACATCAGGTGTTGTCTCTGATGTGCTGTTTACCAGGAACATAGGTATTACCGATGGAAATGGTACTACATATATATTTGCATGGAGTTTATGGCCTTTAGTATGTCAACAGGCATTTGTTCATTAATACCCGCTTTGTAAGATAGTGACAAAACTCCCAGATTCTATGATCACTCACAGTTTGCAGACATCAGCCAATGTTGTCAGCCACAGACATTCACTTTATGCTTGTACCGTGGTTAAATGGATTTCAAGCATTAGAGGACCCATGACTAAGGCCTGTTGAACACTGCTGGTTACAGATCAGTTATTGGAGGCAGATTCCCCTATTTTAAGTATGTGTTCCATCAGTATGCAACTTAGTGACCCCTATAATGATATTACCATTCATGCCTAATTAGGTGATTTTGTCAATGATGCCTGAGTGGGGAATAGAGTCAGATGGCTTAGCTAAATCCAGGCAGTTGTATGCCTTGATGTTCCCTCATCCAGGTCATTGGTGACTGCCTCAGACATGTCATCAGGTTTAACAGCCATGATCTTCCTATCAGAAATCCAACTGTGTATGGGCAACTGTTTGTAGATTACATATATCTTTGCTGATCAGCTCCATGATGATTTGCTCCATGAGCTTACATATATGGCTACTCAGGCAAAAAGGTGTATAGTTCCAGTGGTCGGTGGATGTACCACCTGTGTGCAAGGGGATAACAGTTGCCATTGTCCAGTGAGCTAGGGTGTAGCCAGTCATTGCACTATGATTGCAAGACATTCCTAATGGTGTTAGTAATCCTTGTTGGATCCTGTGTAGGATGCAGCTTGGGATGTTAGCAGGTCCAATAGATGCTCTGTATCATCCATAGAGAGGCCAGTTAAAACTTGCTGTGTACATATAGAAGGTATGGGACAGGTTGCAGGGATGTTATGTGGCACATGTGGTGAGGACAAGAGAGTGAAGGTGAATCAGAACCTGTGGGACAACAGATTAGCTATGAGTACAGACTCACTATATGTGGTATCATTAAGTACAAATTCAACAACAGTCTAAAACTTTCCTCTGAGGTTACACATGTAACCCCACTGTGTGCTGTAGTTGTCCTCTGTGGGGAAGGCTAATTTTGTCAAATACTGTTTCTGCACAATGTCACAGCATCTCAATGTGTTTGTTTTAGCTGAGGAGGGTGTGCCTCCATTTTAGGAAAGCTCCCTCACTCCAACTGCTACACAACAATGTCCACCTCTTATTGTCCAGCCTGCTAATGGCAGTTATCCACCAGATAGGTTTCCAGTGCCATGAGGCATTTGTTTTCCTCCTGTCAGGTACAGCCGAGTCTATGCAGTCTTGCATAAAGCACGGGTGTACAGCTCTGCATACTTGCCTGTCCCATCTGAGGCGGAAGTGCAGTCAAGCTATGTAAACCATCCCAAAGGAGGTAATAAATTGCTTTGTTGAAGGCTATTACTCAATTTTCTGCAAGGAGGAGTGTAGGTGTGATACTTATTTTTCACGAGAGTGATCTGCGGTCAGATATCACCAGGGAGGTCTGTTTTACAAGTCATTCCAGGTGGACATGTAGTGGATCCCCTTACAATCTCACCACACGCTAAAGCAATTACTGATGTCCATCATTTTTCATGTGTACTAAGCCATCATGAGGTGGAGTTCAGGGAAGAGTTAAGACAGGCACTGGGAGACAGTGAAGAGTTACCGAATAGCTGGGTAACTACAGCAGAGCTAGTAAGGGAGACTGCTAGAAAGGTGCTTGGTGTGACATCTGGACAGAGGAAGGAGGACAAGAAGACCCAGTGGTGGAATGAGGAAGTACAGGAGAGTATACAGAGGAAGAGGCTGGCGAAGAAGTGGGATTGTCAAAGAGATAAAGAAAGTAGACATGAGTATAAGGAGATGAGGCACATGGCAAAGAGAGAGGTGGCGAAGGCTAAGGATAAGGCATATGGAGAGTTGTATGAGAGATTGGACACTAAAGAGGGAGAAAAGGACCTGTACCGATTGGCTAGACAGATGGACAGAGCTGGGAAAGAAGTGCAGCAGTTAAGGGTGATAAGGGATAGTGAGGGAAATGTACTCACAAATGAGGAGAGTGTGTTGAGTAGATGGAAAGAGTACTTTGAAGGGCTGATGAATGAAGTGAATGAGAGAGAGAGAAGGTTGGATGATGTGGGGATAGTGAATTAGGAAGTGAAACAGATTAGCAAGGAGGAAGTAAGGACAGCTATGAAGAGGATGAAGAATGGAAAGGCTGTTGGCCCAGATGACATACCAGTGGAAGCATGGAGGTGCTTAGGAGAAATGGCAGTGGAATTTTTAACCAGATTGTTTAATGAAATTTTGGAAAGTCAGAGGATGCCTGAGGAGTGGAGAAAAAGTGTTTTGGTACCTATCTTTAAGAATAAGGGTGATGTGCAGAGCTGCAGTAATTACAGAGGGATAAAATTGATTAGTCACAGCTTGAAGTTATGGGAAAGAGTAGTGGAACCTAGGTTAAGAAGGGAGGTGATGATTAGTGATCAGCAGTATGGTTTCATGCCAGGAAAGAGCACTACAGATGCAATATTTGCTCTGAGAGTGTTGTTGGAGAAATACAGAGAAGGTCAGAAGGAGTTGCATTGTGTCTTTGTGGGCTTAGAGAAAGCATATGACAGGGTGTCTAGAGAAGAGTTGTGGTATTGTATGAGAAAGTCGGGAGTGGCAGAGAAGTATATAAGAGTGGTACAGGATACGTACGAGGGTAGTGTGACATTGGTGAGGACAGCGGTGGGAGTGACAGATACATTTAAGGGGGAGGTGGGATTACATCAAGGATCAGCTCTAAGCCCTTTCTTATTTGCAGTGGCGATGGACAGGTTGACAGATGAGATCAGACAGGAGGCCCCATGGACTATGATGTTTGCAGATGAAATTGTGATATGTAGTGAGAGTAGGGAGCAGGTTGAGGAGATGCTGGAGAGGTGGAGATATGCTTTAGAGAGGAGAGGAATGAAGGGCAGCAGGGCTAAAACAGAATATGTGTGTGTAAATGAGAGGGAGGGTAGAGGAATGGTGAGGATGCAGGGAGTAGAGTTGGTAAAGGTGGATGAGTTTAAGCACTTGGGATCAACAGTTCAGAGTAATGGTGAGTGTGGAAGAGAGGTGAAGAAGAGAGTACAGGCAGGGTGGAATGGGTGGAGAAGAGTATCAGGAGTGATTTGTGACAGACAGGTACCAGTAAGAGTGAAAGGGAAGGTCTACAAGAGGGTAGTGAGACCAGCTATGTTATATGGGTTGGAGACGGTGGCATTGACGAAAAGGCGGGAGTCAGAGCTGGATGTGGCAGAGCTAAAGATGTTAAGATTTGCACTTGGTGTGACTAGGATGGATAGGATTAGGAATCAGTATAGTAGAGGGTCAGCTCAGGTTGGACAGTTTGGAGACAAAGCAAGAGAGGCAAGATTACGTTGGTTTGGACATGTGCTGAGGAGGGATGCTGGGTATATTGGGAAAAGGATGCTAAGGATGGAGCTGCCAGGTAAGAGGAAAAGAGGAAGGCCTAAGATAAGGTTTATGAATGTGGTGAGAGAGGACATGCAGGTGGTTGGTGTGAAAGAGCATGATGCAGAGGACAGGAAGAAATGGAAACAGATGATCCACTGTGGTGACCCCTAACGGGAACAGCCGAAAGAAGATGATGACTAAGCCATCATCCTAGGTGAGGGTCAAATGCAGCTAAAGGCTATGGGCATACCCGTTTGAGAGACAGAGTGTCTAAGCTCAGTCATGTGTCTGCATGCAGTCCAGTGACATATGTTCCAAGTAGTACACACCTGCAGGAACTATGATGTCATCATTATGTTACCTGTTATTCATTGACTTGCATCAATGTCAGCTATGATGTAACATGTCAACCCACAGACAGCTGTGACCTTTCCCATATGTAGCCTGGTGACATGTACGTCATCACAATGTACTCACCTATGAATAATAGGTTTGATTTTGTGGTTTGCCTCTGGAGGTTGACCTGTGAGACAGTGGTGCATGAGCTATCATGTGTACTGTGGTCTCCAAAGGTATAATTATGTGTACTGAACTTGCATATGGTTTTCTAAGGTGTCTGTTGATTGGAAATGTGTCTGGTAAGAGGTCCACATATGCAGGTGTGTATGATGTGGGCATGGGTGGAGCAGGAGGTGAGCTGTGCATGTTATCAAAATGCTCATTGCCATATGTACTGGCTGGTGTGTGAGACACCATGGAATCAAGGTTTGTAACAGCCTGACCATAACTATGTCTACACCATAACCATCAAAGAGCTATCTGCCCTGACCATAACTATGCCTGCACCACAACCATCAGGTTACTTCCCTAACCATAATTACTTCTGTACCATAGCATTCATAGATATACCTTCCTGACCATAACTACTACTTCATCATAACCATCACAGAGTTACCACCCTGACCATAATTAAGTCTGCACCACAATCATCTCAGTTACCTGTCCTGTCCGTAACTACTTTTGCATCATAACCATCAATGTTACTGTTCTGACCATAACTACTTGGGATCCGTACAGATCCCCGAAAGCACTTTCAGTTATGTATGCCGGTTGCACTATGGTGCAGTTAAGGGAGAATTCCCTTTTCCCCACTGTAGTGCAACCTCGGAGTGAGAATATAAAAGTAAGGGGGGTGTGGGGGGCACAGCCCCCCACATGGGGGGTGCAGGGGGGCTTTCCTCCCCTGCATAAAAGACGATTTATTGTTTTTTGTTTTATTTTTCAAACAGACTTTAACGAAAGCGCTTTTTCGGTGAAAGTGCTTTCGTTAAAGTGTGTTCGGTTATTGTGGATTCGGACGATTGAACTTTCGTTCAATAGTCCTAGATCCAACTACTTCTGTACCATAGCCATGCTGACAAAGTGGGTAATTGGGTCATCATGCTCAAGGCCAAATATAATCTGAGGGCCTATGATTTATTGTTGGTGAAGGAAGATTATATGAAATTAACTTGTAACCAAATTGTTGAATTCAATGGTGAGCTCTTTGCATTACTGGAGAGGGGTGAAAGACTTTTTTTTTGTCAAGAGAGGATGTTAAAAAGTTACACGTATCTAAACCTTGTGATCTAGTTTTTTATGTTATTCTCAAGCTGCATAAAAATCTTTCAAATCCTCCAGGTAGACTGATTGTTTCTGGGGTTCAGCCTTTTTTGCATAATGTTAGAATTTTTTGGGATTCGATGTTTAAAGAATTTCTGGTAAAAGTTCCAGTTCATGTTACAAACACTCAATGTTTGTGTGAAGTGGTTAGTACAATCAAATGGCAGAAGGATTATTTCTTTTGGTTTCAGTGGATGTGAGCTTACTATACACCAACATACAGCTTAGATGGGGTTTGGATGCTATATGGGATATGATGGGGATGGTCCTTGTACTGCCTTTGTTGCCATGCTGCTTGAATTTTGTTGGACCCGCAATTATTTTAGGTTCAATAATGAACATTTTTTTCAAAGGAAAGGTATGGCTATGGATGCCCTATATGCACCAACGTATGCAATCATCTATATGGGTTTTTTTTGAGAAAAAAAAAAACATTTTTTGTACTGAATTTTATAGAAAACATGTGATATTGTATAAACAATTCATTGATGATGTTTTTTTTTATTAGTAAGGGGCACCCTTCAGATTTTGTAAAGTTTTTGGTGGAGTTGAATGGTAATGATCACAGTTTGATGTTTTCTATGGTGGAAGGTAATTCCTCAATCCAATTTTTGGATGTGGATGTTATGTTGATAGTTTATTTAATATTCAATACAAACCATTCAGGAAGCCTACTGCAGTGAATAACTTATTGCATGCAGAAAGTATGCTTCCCCCTCACCTTATGGAATCACTACCCCGTGGTGAACTAAAACGTATCACTCGCAACACTTCAGAGGATACACACAAGGGTGAATATTTATTGGATGTCAAGAGAAGACTGTCCAAGAGGGGTTATAGTGAGATACTCTTGGACAATGCCCTGAGACATGTTTATGTGAATGAAAGAAATGTTCATGATGGTAGTGGTAATGTCAATCATGCTGAGAATTATATGAATTGTATTTATCCTGGTAAAGAGTTGTATTTTGTGTCTAAATAGTCTATGTTTTCTGGGATAGTAAGAAATTTAATTTTGGAACTTTGGCATATTGTTTGTTTGGATGAGATTGCGGGGCATGTATTTCCTAAGTTTGTGAAATTCTCATATAGGAGATACTTGAATTTGAAAGAGCTTTTGAATATGCATTCGCATAATATATCCTATGAATTAGCAGGTTCATTTGCTTGTGATTGTGTAAATTGTGTGGGAAACTGAGGAACATTTTTGGTAGTAACATCAGGTCTATATCAGATGATCTAAAGCTGATAACTCTGAAGCACAAAACCGCGAACTTCAAACCTCAAAAGCTGACAACATCAAATCCACCATAAAAAAACCCTAATTACCCCCAAAAAAAAAAAAAAACAGTCTATGCAGGGGGGCAAGACCCCCTGCACCCCACACACATCCCACTACTTAAATATACCAAGTCCGAGATTGCACTACAGTGCAGTAAAGGGAAATCTTCCCTTCCCGCACTCTATGGCAATCTCTGTTCTACGGTTCGATGTTTTTGAACTTCGAGGTTTGAAATTCGGAGTTAAGTGCTTCGGAGTTATAAGCTTTCGAGCTTATGATATAAACCTGTAGCATCAATAGGCAGAAGTTTATTTCTAAAGGAAGGTTCACTTACAAATCTTGTGGGGTAGTTTATATAGTGGGATGTGGATGCAGTAATATTAAATGGTATATAGGTCAAACCAAGAGGGTTGCCAAAGTTAGGATTATGGAGCATTTGGGCAATATTCGGAATAAAAACTGTAGGAGTCTTGTAGGGGAACATTTTAACAATGTGCATGGTGGAAGTGATAGTTCATTCTTTTTTAGTATTTTAGCTCAACCTGTGTTGTATAGGGGTGGTGATACCATCAAAAGTTAAATGAATTGGAGAGTAAATTCATTTTGAATTTTGGTACACTTCATCCAAGGGGTTTGAATTTAGAAGTCAATTTAAATGTAACTTAAACTAAATTAAATTAAACACATTAAATACATATATTAAGTTTAGTACAGCTTATATTATATTAGGTATTTAAAAAACTTAATTGTTAATAGTTATTATTGTTATTATTGTAAGCTTAGGTATTAATGTTTGTGATCTGTGTTTCATATCAAATGATCCATTTTTATATGCATTGTGCACTTTAAGATCTTAATGGAGTCTTAATTATGATGGGGTTCACCTGGTAAATATTGTGATTATTTGTGTATCACTGTATCCTTGAAGGCGAAAGGCCGAGGTACCAGATGTATCTATGGTGGAAGTAAAGCGCCTTTGAATGAACAGCTGCAGCCCTGTGTGTATTTTTGTGTGTCTGACCATAACTATGCCTGCACCACAACCATCACAGTTACTTCCCTAACCATAACTACTTCTACACCATAACCTTCATATATATGCTTTCCTGACCATAAGTACTTCTTCATCATAACCATCACAGAGTTACCACCTGGACCATAATTAAGTCTGAACCACAATCATCTCAGTTACCTGTCCTGACCATAACTACTTTTGCATCATAACCATCAGTGAGTTACTGTTCTGGCCATAACTACTTCTGTACCATAGCCATCACAACATTACTATCTAGGCTGTAACTACTTCTGTACCATAGCCATCACAACATTACTATCCAGGCTGTAACTACTTGTGTACCATAGCCATCACAATGTTACTATCCTGGCAATAGCTACTTCTGTACCATAGCCATCACAAGCCATCACAACGTTATTATCCAGGCTATAACTACTTCTGTACCATAGCCATCACAGTGTTACCTTCTCTGATTATAACTACTTCTTTATCATAACCATCATAAAGTTACCAGCTTAACTATAATTATGCCTACATCATAAAAATCACAGAGATATTTGCCCTAACTATTTTTGCACAATAACCATTAAAGAGTTACCACCCTGACCACAACTATTTCTTCATCATAACATTTACTGTGTAATCTGCCCTGACTACAACTACTTCCACACAATAACCATCACATTGTTACTGCCCTGATCATATCTTCTGCACCATATCTGTCACAGAGTTACCATCCTGTAGATAACTACATCTGCACCATAACCATCACAGAGTTACCTGCCTTGACCGTAACTACTACTTCATCATAACCACCACAGATGGCTTATAAGAAAGAATTTTATAATCATACTTAGATATGATACAGATACATGCAACTCTGTACAAATTGCAGAAGGAGTCATTACTGGGCACATTGTGGGCACTGCAAAGAGCACTTCTGGCTAACATCAAAGTTTGAAACAATATTAATTTTATGGACTTGAATCATACGCTGACTTAGAAATAGGGTTCATTCTTGTCATGGTATTAGAAAATCAACGACTTGGAGAAATTAAAAAGTGAGTAACCTTTTCTGACCATAAAGTCTTCAGCATCATTACCATCACAGAGTTACCACCTTGACCATAACTATTTTGGCACCATAACATTCACAGAGTTACCTGCCCTGACCGTAACTACTTTCGCATCATAACCATTACAGAGTTACCATCCTGGCCATAACTACATCTCCACCATAACCGTCCCAGTTAGCTGTCCTGCCCATAACAATACGCACACCATCATCATCATAAAGTTACCACTTTGAATATAACTACATCAGCACCATAACCAACACAGTTACATGCCCTGACCATTTCAACTTCTGCACCATAACCAACACAGTTACCTGCCCTGACCATAACTACTTCTGCACCATAAGCATCACAGAGAAACCTTCTTTGGACATAAATACTTCTCCATTACAACAATCACAGAGTTACCACACTGACTATAACTACATCTATCTGCACCATAACCATCAGCGCTACCTGACCTGACCATAACTACTTCTTCATCATAACCATCACAGAATTACTGTTCTGGCCATGGCTATATCTGCAGCATAACCATCACTGAGTTACCTACCCTGACTATAACTACTTTTGCATGATAGCCATCACAGAGTTACTGCCCTGACCATAACTTCTTCTGTACCATAACCATTACAGAGTTACTTGTCCTGATCAAAACTACTTTTTCATCATAATAATCGCAGAGATACCACCCTGACTTTAACTACATCTGCCCCATAACCATCACAGAGTTACTTGCTCTGGCAATAACAATTTCTGCACCACAACCATCACAGAGGTACTTGTCCTGGCCATAACCATGTCTGCAAAATAATCATAGCACTGGTACTTCCCTGACCATAACAGCTTCTGAAGTATAACCACCAAAGAGTAATTTTCCTGACCATAATTACTCCAGCACCATAACCATTACAGAGCTAATCCCCCTGATCATAACTACAGCTGTGACATTACCATCACAGAGGTACCTGCCCAGACCATCACTACTTTAGTTCTGCATCTTTAAGACACAAAAAAAACAGAATAAATAGAAAAAAATCCCCAAGGAATAAATGGTGCCTATAAACCAGTATAACATAAAAAACAAAAATAATAGGCACTGATACACAGCCAAAGGCATAAAATAATTATTTTAATATAATAGGTAAGCACTTTCACACACAACACTGCTTCTTCAAACTAAGGAAAGTACAAAACATACACACAATATATAGCAAGTCACTTAATTAGTTCAAAATGACCAACAGAAACAGACCATCAATAAATTATTTAAAAAGACCTCTTGCTTTTAGAATAGGTTTGATGAAAATTTTCCCATTAATACCAGGATATTTATCAGCCTGTACAGTTATAATCCAAAATAACTCTCGGCTGTAGTTCTTGTAATTACCATCCCATTTATTAAGGGTTACTGTCTCAATAACCCTGAAACCAAAAACATGTTCCTTACCATATTCCAGGGAGTGTTTAGCCAAAGCATTACGTGTGTTGGAGCTATTAATACAGTAAGCATGTTCCCTCATGAGCTCCTTCAAAGATCTATTTGTTTTCCCCATGTAGAAACAGTGGCATGCACTACAATTTGCCAAACAGACCAGATTCCTACTGCGACAGTTCACATTGATGTTAAACTTATATTCATTATTGGTGACTGGGAGAATGAAATATGTATAAGGGTCTATATATATATATATATATATATATATATATATATATATATATACAAAAATTACAACTCAGGCAACTTTACATTCCATTCCTCATGTACCCATCAATTCCCTCTACAGGTGAATAGGTCTTATAACACAGTTGTCTTTTGAGGGATTTCTTAGTTTTAAAAATTAATCTAGGTTTCTCGCCAACTATCGTCTTGATCTTTTCATCTAGATGAAAAATAGACCAAATATTCCTAATAATGTGCAGAATACTATTGATGGTATAGAAGAGGGGCATAGACAAAGTTCTATTAACAGAACCTGTGTCAGGTGAATTAACATTCACAATCTCTGATATATCAGAGTAAAATGGACAAGCCTTATGTCCTCTTCGATTCACACTTTCCTTAAGTGAACTCTCAACTTCTTTCTTCTTATATCCTCTAATATAGAATTCATGTCTTAACTTATTAATGTCTCTCTGAAAGGCTTCATCATTATTGTTAAGTCTCAAAATTTTCATACCCTGATCCTTTATTACATTTTTAAAAGTATAACCAGGGTTCATACTATTATGCTGTAGCAGTGTATTCTTTCTATACGTCTTCCGATATAATGTAGTTGTGAGCTCTCATAACATATAACAGTGTAAATTCACATCTAGTAAATGTATGTTCTCAGCGGGAACCTTCCAAGTAAAAGTCAAAAAGGATGTAGTAGTCTGTAAGTAACTGACAAAATCTAACAAATGCATCTCAGTGCCATTCCAAGTCAAAAATAAATCATCACCTAACCTCCTATAAAACTTAATATAGGGAGCAAAAATAGATTTAAACACATAAAAATTCTCCCATTGAGCCATAACAATGTTGGCGTAGCTATTGGCACAACATGTGCCCATAGCTACGCCAACCTTTTGTAGGAACAACTGGTCTTCAAAAATAAGGCATTATTCTCCAAGACAATTTCTAGGAACATACAAATTAAATCTATGGTGGTGATACTATAATCACTATACATTACAAGGAATTCTTTCACCATACTGATACCAGTTTCATGTGGAATACTAGTAAATAATGACACAACATCCATGCTAACCATAAGATATCTACCATCAAATAACATCCTTTAGTATGCATAAATAAATCTTCAAGAAATTGCTGAGTATCTTTTAACACTTGTTCCTGTTTTTCTAATATGGATTTTAATTTTCTCTATATATATATTGAGAAAGGCTCTGTGAGCCAGCTACTGTCCGACACAATTGGTCAAAAGGGTGGATGCAGTGGATCTTTATGAATTTTTGGTAATCCCTGAAAAGAAGGAATAAGCGGATACTCTATCATCAAATATTTATAAAGGTTAGTTGTAATAAGCTGACTACAATAACAGTCATGCAGGGTTGCATATATCCTATCCTGTATATTGGCAATATATTTAGAGTCAATCTTAGCATAAACATTTTTATCAAGCAATAATTCCAAAATGCCTTCAACATAATGTTTATAGTCCATAACGACTATTGCACCCTTCTTATCAGCAGATTTGATTACAATGTCTCTGTCTATTTGTACTTGTATAAGCACTTCTATTTCATCCACATGTAAATTAACAAAATTCCTTCTCAAGTCACCCCTCTTATAAGTATTCAACAAATCCTGTTTGCATTTTTAACAAAAAGTATTGAGCACGGGATGTAGATTGGGCTGGAACAAACTAGGCTTTCTAAAATCAGTACCAGCATTACTTGTAGGAAACATAGACTTAAGCATAACACTTCGTGCAAACATTTTTATATCAACTACTGTTTCACTAAAGTTCAAGCACTGAGCAGGGATAAAGGATAACCCATGTTCTAAAAGGACCTCCTGGGCAGAAGTTAAAACCTTACTTGAAATATTGTAAATTATCAATTCACAACGTCTGTCCACATCCATTTCAAAGTCTGTGCCTTCGGATCCTCCATTATGTGCTGCCGCTTCCTCCCACTAGTCAATGGGCATTGCTGACACAGTTGTTCCTTCCAATGAATAGGTAGATGTAAAGGGAGTGTCCCTGATGCTCCAATGGTGCTGTTCATTTTTGGTCGTACGTCTGGCAGTCTTTTCAATGTAGCAATGTTTAAAGGGGAACATACATTGGTGGTGGAAATGGAAGTGGTAGATGTAACAATTCTCTCACTTCTAGTATATTCATTTGGGTCTGGATATCATTTCCAGAGCTCAGAGCCATGGACCCAGCATTCTGGACATTACTCTCTCCACCCAAATCTATTGGACCAATATTCTGGTCAGCCATTGTATTATTCTTGGGCCATGTAAAAACATTCCCATCTTGAAAGTCAGTAGTATCTCTAGACAACTGTTTAATTTTCTGTGCCCTCAGACACTGCTCATAGGATGAGACATTATCCATAATATCATCAAGCTTCATAAAGAGCTCATCATGTAAAATATCATATAAATCTGTGTGCTTCTTATTAATAGTCTCAACCCGTTCTCTTTCAAGAGGTTTAAAAAGTCAATAAGTAAACATAAATAGTTGAAACTAAGTTCTAGATTCAGTTGTTGCCACATACTTGGAAGTTCCTTGTATGTCTCACCATATGTGGCCATTACCAAGGCATGCAGGCCATGAGGAATAACTTTATGAAAAAGGCATGCCTCGAAATGTAAGCATTGCCATTGGAGCTGCTTTAGTTTAAACAAGTCATTTTCAAGTTCTCTAGTTGTGGTTAACAGGAGAAGCTCATCAGCATTGGATAGTTGATTCTCACTTCCCATCTCCAAAATAGGTTTTAGTAGCAATGGATTAGCATCCGTTTTTAAGAATTTCAGAAATCGATAATCATTCCTCATTCTGGTAGAGACATATTCTAGTTCAACGTCCACATCACAGCCTTCTGCCATGCTCCCAAGGGGGAGAAAATATCATGCACAAGAAATAGAAAAAAAATCCCCAAGGAATAAATGGTGCCTATAAACCAGTATAACCTAAAGAGCAAAAATAACAGGCACTGGTACACGGCCAAAGGCATAAAATAATTATTTTAATATAATATGTAAACACTTTCACACAAAACACTGCACTTCATCAGACCAAGGAAAATACAAAACATGCACCAATATATAGCAAGTCATTTAAACAATTAGCTTACAACTCCAATTTAGTTGTCATTGGAGATACCTTTTGCCTATATATCCAGGCTGTATCCATATGGACTTTAGCCAAGGCCATTAGCTTCCACCATCTGAAAAATGTCCTGCAGCTGAACTGGTGATCTTCCAAATTGTCTGGAGATGTGTATGCCAGGTGTGAGCATGTGGGAGTGTCCTGTGATGGGCTACTTCTTTATCCAGGGTTAGTCTTAATGCTTTCCATCTGCTGGGTATGTTCTGACTTACTTGGGACCCTGACCTAGATTGAGTGGGTAAACTGGGAATAAAAAATACATCAGTATACCTAAGAAAAGAATACACTTTGCACTCTACCATAGTGGGTGTACAAATACATATTGCCAAAAATGTAAAAGAACTTTAAACAGATGCAGCATTTATGCTGTAAAAACAGCTAGTGACAGGCTGATTTATCACTTTGGCATAAATGTTCATGCAAAAAATAATGTACTTAGAAAAGGTAGACTGATGAAATGAATCAGCAAAGAAACATACACAGGTATTTTGTTAATATGACTCCACAGCTTCCAGACCAGTGTTGTTCCCCTTTTTATTTAAAAGAGTTTTTCTACTATGCACACTTGCCTATTTTTCTTCAATGGCCGAGTAGTTTGACCCAGTTAACAGACTTTCTTCCAGTCATAACATAAGAAAGTAAACACCAAGCAAATAAAACCCAGATCTAAAGGGTATACTTTACTAAGAGTTACTATCTTTTATTCTGAGTATATACCGATAGCTTGTTTACATTCCTAGCAGGTATCTGTTTCATATTGAGCAATCAACCAATAAAAAATAGATAAATAAATCAGGTTTAAAGAGATTCTGAAGCTATGTTGTCTTATATCATGTGAAAAATGCACCTCTGGACTTCAGCTCAATGTTTAAATGAAAACATGAAGAAAAACAAACAGAAGGATACTAAGGTAGATGTATGGGGCACTGGATTGTGTTGGACAGTGGAAGGCATGTTGATAGTTGAACAAGAGTCAGTGCAAGCAAGACCGATGGCAGGATGGAAATGACTGGATGGTGGACTTAAGAGAAGTACTCCTGGAGCTAAGGGTGGCTAGCCAACTCTTTGAATGTGAGATAAGATTGATACACAGGTAGTGCTGAGCACCTAGTAGGTTCAAAGGTGAAGGCTTCCTGCAATACAATGCCAGTTGTCACTGAGCTGAATAAGATATGGAGAATATATATATATATATATATATATATATATATATATATATATATATATATAATGAAACTTTGGGTGGGTCAAGCAGCTACAAGTAGCAGCTGTGTAATGCTAGTAGATGACAGGTTGGTATAAGTTGCAAAGATATTGAAGAATTTTGCTATTTGGGTTTAGATGGCAAATGAAAGTGTGGTTATTTGAGAACAGGAGACATGTTGCCAGCAGAAGGTATGAAATCCTAAGATTGCCAGGCTGTGGCAGAGTGAAGAGACAGCCGATAAAGGACACAGTACATATGGATTGCTTAAAATCAAATGTGCTGAGAGGGGTTGGTTTCAGGTGTTTCCCAGAACAAAGAGAACTTTTGGAAGTGGGTGGGGCTTACAATACTTGAAACAGGTTAGGAGATTTCCATGGAGTGTCGTGGCAGAACTGATTGTTGTGTAGTTGTTAGGTTGAGTTTGAAGAATGAAGGATATGAGGCTTTTTCCTCTGATTTTTGTTTATCGTGCACATTAATTGTACTCATAACTTCTTTTTTTGACTAATATTGTGCATAATATTTAGGTGAAAACAACATTTTTGGTACAGAATGTATAACTCTTTCCTGTCATATTACCTAATGGCTTGAGCATTAACCTAACGTATTTGAAAGTAACATGAGATGCAAACTGCTAAATATATATAATCTGCCCTGACTAAGAATGGTAGTAAGGTAGACATGTTGCCTAATGACTTCTTTAATCTCTGAGCATCAATACAATGGAGGCATCCATCTTTAATGTTTGAGCAGACTGGTAAGGGAATACAGATTAAAAAAAGATAAAACATAAAAAAAGAAAAGGTGATACTAAAGACCATGTCTACAAATGAGCACCTGTAGCTTTCAGGAGAAACATGTAACCTAAGAATATCTTGTGTAAACCTTGAATCAAGGCCTAGGAAATTCAGTTTATATCCTGCAGTTCATGGACCTTGGGAAACACACAGAAGCATCTATGATATTATCTATTTCTCTATGCTATTCCTCTAAAGTTTGATTTCAAACAGCAGACTGTTCCTCTTATTTGTCAGCTTTACCCCTACTAAGAAACCTCTGTCTAGGCCACACCTTTCAGTGTCTCAGCTTTCAGATTCATAGAAGGGGACCATCAAAAATTGTAATTAAGGCTCCCAAACCATGTGACTCAAAATTTACCAGTGCATACTATAGCCCTGTGGTGCTGAGGATAAAGCCCTAACTGTACCTCAGATAACCCAGGTTTGGCTAGTAGCAGGCAGAATGATGGACCAGTTGGGGAGGAAAAGGATGGAAGTAAGGTACTGATATCATCTCTGCCATGACGGGGAGAGGGAGGCCTCCTAGACTTTTTGAAAAAGCAGCATAAAGAGCCAGGAAAACTCATCACTGCAAGTGTTATACCAGTTGGTCAGAAGGTTATACATGAGCTAAAAGACGCATGCACTTCCCATAGACAGCAACTGTAGAGCTCATAAGGCTGATGCAGGTTGGGAGGCAGTTAGGACAGACTCGTCAGAAGCACTATGATGCTGCATCTGCAATCACTCCACCGGCCCAGGATGTGGGTTCGGTTGAGAACAGAGGAGGCTACTGTGGGTTTAGCTGCAGAGAAGGCAAAAATTCATGCCTCTGAGGGTCATGACAAGAATGAGCAACTTTGCTCTCCTGGACCTTCATTTCAACTCTACTGCTGGGTCTATATTATATTCTCAAAAGCCGACAATGTCAGATTCGACATTGTCGGCTTTTGAGAATATAATATAGACCCCTACTGTTTTAGGTCAATGTCAACAGATGTGACCATCTATTACAGCCACTTGTGTGACTGTGTACATCCCAGATGCCTGATTGTGATCATCTGAATGAATACATACATACATACAGACATAATGGTCCAGAAATGTTTTTCAGCTCAGTTCTGTAAGAACCATACAGTGGAACCAATTTGCACATACCCTTCCAGTCTCTTAACTGCGTAGCTCAAGAATCAGGAATAAAG
This sequence comes from Protopterus annectens, assembly GCF_019279795.1. Taxonomy (NCBI): domain Eukaryota; kingdom Metazoa; phylum Chordata; order Ceratodontiformes; family Protopteridae; genus Protopterus; species Protopterus annectens. The sequence goes on along the minus strand of NC_056750.1, from coordinate 181,836,845 downwards.
ACCAAAAATTAGAAACAGATTTAAATATTGTTTTTATATGCTTAGAAAGTTGCTGGAAGCTGGAATAAAATGCTTTTCATTAGCAGGAATATAATGTCTGAAACTCACCTCTGTCATTTTTAGTAACTGCTGTCTGTGTACACACACACGCATGCACAGACATACATGCACACACACAGACAAAATAACATGCATATACCCCAAATTAATGATTCTGACATTTTAAATGAAAGAAATTGTAACTCACAGTTGCTAAGCTATGTAACTAGATGGATACAAATCCTTAGAAAACATGGCAATTTCTTCACCACTCTGTTATATCGGCTTTCTTAATATAGAAAATGTTAGTGTTAGATTGCAGCCTTTTCAGCTACTGTTTTGCATTGACTATGACAAGATCCAGGAAGTCTCACTCTCATTGGTTGTACAATTGAGCCAATGAAGGAGAAAAAAATTGGAGCAGTCTAATACCAAATTGGAGCAGCAGAGAAGACACAAATGGGAGGGCTCTTCCAAATAGAGGGCAGTTGAGAGGTATGACCCAGCAACGTATATGTGAATTTAACTCCCTATTGCATTCCTAGACTCAGGAAATAATAGGCATATATTGACTTTAAGAGCATATTTATCTGAACTTCTTTGCCAGTCGTCTGGGTTATGGTAGAAAGTGGCACATTTTAGAACAGCTAACCTACCCCACCATTTAACAAAGAATGCAACTAAATGTATGTAAGTGATCCAAAACACTATAAGGCTATAGAAGACCTAATTAGCATAGAACTATACTATTTTTTGAAGATATTTAAGGCTCTGAGCTACTAATAAGTTGCTCCCAGTAGTCACGAGTATAGGGTTTGATTCCTTCCCATTCCATTTGTCCAATGGCTGATTCCGAGTTATACACTTGACCAAACAGTATTTTCAGGCTGTCACTGGAAAGAGGCACTTGAGACCAGCGTGCTTAACTGGTTGATACATTTATAAAGTAGAAATACATGTGGTATAAAATGGAAAGCACAACAGTGAGCTATCAGGAACCGCAGTCTTTGTGAAAGTTGGATTTATCAAGTTGAATTATTTGCTTATGTCAATAAACAGGAAGGAAATGTAAAACATGAAGCATAATTAGTAAAGAAATTTGTGCACTTAATTTTTTCTCAAAAACTCAAAGCAGAAAATACTGTGGCAGCTCAGAGTCATGCTGTAGATTGTTGACAGCACATCTTGTCTGGTTGCACATTGTTCACTACAGAAAGCTCAGCTTCATTTATGAAAGTAGGTACTGAGAAATATGCATTTAATAGAATGTAAAACAAATGGAAGAGGGCAAAGCAATGTATGTAATGAAGCATTTGGGATGCCAAATTACTATTTACAATAAGCACAAATACTTACTTAATGAACTTATATAGCAGCTTGGTGAAACCAGCTGGGCACAAGTATCTCCATTAAACAGCAATCAAAAACTACTTTGTGTTTAACGAAGTGTATCGCTGTGAGCAACTCATAATAACAGATGTTTGATTAGGATAATACACTGCTGTAATATTTCTTACCAACATAAAATGATCAAAGGTAGATGTCTGACCTTCCAGCACCATTCTATATAGCTCTTCCTTGGTTCTTGACCTTCCACATATACGGGGATATATTTGCATCATTCCTTTACTCAGTTCTTTTTGGCAGAAAATCATTAAGAAGTGTGAGGTCTATAATGACACAGACAGCTCCCAACCTTCTGTCTGTAGGATCCCTAAAAATTCTTGCCTCTAGCATACCTAATTAGTTGTAAATGCTTTTGAGGGTAGTACTGATGTAACCCTCCCAGAGAAAGGGCAACTATATTGATAATGAAGGTGTCCAAGGATAATCTTGTTAGATCACAGGGATCATATTGTCCATAGTCAACAAACTGAGACAGCAGAAAGGAGGGAGGAAATTCATACTACAGAAATGCTCCCTATACAAACACCTACCATTTTGATGAAATGCTCATATATCTGTGCTATGTTCATCATAGGTACCACCACTACTGTAAGGAAATCATGGCTGGTCTGGCATTTTGTGCTACTTGGAGAACAGTGTATCGACATGGTCTGGCATAACAGAAATAAAAGTTGATACATTTGCCTGACATACTTGGTTCTGGCAATGTAGTATCTGACTTACTGGCGGATATGTAGCAGGTATGGAATTCTTTTTTCACTTCTACTTAGGGTTAGAGATTAAAGTGAGTAGTTGAATAGCCTGGAAAGTATCTTGGCCATAAAGGAAGGATTGATCCTTAGAATAAAACTGACTTAATAAAAGATTGTGTATGTCTCCTTGCACATAGCTCTTCTCCTGGCCAAATTCATGGCTACCAAGAAGAGGGCTTCTGAGGATAGGAAATATACAGGTACAATGCTGTGGGCACAAAAGGGGTCTGTGTTAATATCTGTATCACAAAAATTCAAATTCCAAGAGGACGTACTTCTAGTTTTAGATTTAGTACACCTTTACGGTGGTTACATGGAGAGACACATGGCTATGACAGAAAATTATACCTTGACTGAGGAGTAACAGCGACCCTTTGAAGAAACCTCTGCTAAGTAATGCAGGTCTTGAGGCTGCAAACACAATTTTAGACATATAACTGAAGAAGTGCAGCAAACTAGTAACATCTTCCACTTGATTAAATAACATTCTTTGCACTGGTGCTTCTGGTTTCCTATAGGATTTAAAAACCTCTTAGGGAGCATTTCCTTAAAAGGCATCAAGGTATCAGACTTAGAGAATCTATGCAGTAAGTCATAAGACATTGCGACTTGGATGCATCAGCATCTCTCCCTCTTGAGCCAACAGCATCAGTGCTCAGGAAGAATGATCAGCCCCTCTTTGTCCTTCAGGATCACTATGAAGAGCCACAGTTGTGGGGTCAGTGTAGTGAAATCAGCAATACCCTAGCCTTGTCTACCCTAACTTTCTTCAGTATGAAGGGTAACAGAGAAAAGGGGGAAGGTATACAACAAATACCCTTGACATGCTCTGCTGAATGCATAAACTGCTCAGGCCCTTGGGCGTGGAAATCTGTAGCACATGTTCGACAGTAAGTTGTTTTAATCTGATTAGAGGAGTTCAATGGCAGGAAGACCCCACCTTTGAGAAATCTCTAGAAACATTCTGCTCCAGCTCTCACTTGTAGTTGTTGACTATGGACCTCTTCCATCTGTCTACAAGCACATTTTCAGCTGAAAAAATGTAGGTTACACTTACATGCAGATATAATTCCTGCTGGACCAATATTTCCAAAAACATTAAAGTCAGCCTGATTTGCTGGTCGCAGTTGTGCTTTTTCGCTTTTTTATACAGCACATTACTGTGGTCTTGTCCATGATAAAGGATTGGCTTCATCTCTGTCCTGAAGGCTTTTAATACATCAGTAGCAGCATTATCTCCATCTGAGTTTTAAGTCCAGGTCAGGTTCAACTTCAGGTGCACCAAGTGCACTTTCAGATGAGGCCTAATGTGTCCATGCTCAGAATCTGCTTCCCTTATGTTTGGGTCACAGAGTGTCTGGGTTGAACTCCATCTGTCTGACCCAACAAAAAAGGCCTTTCCTGATAGCCAGGATTAGTACTATCCATTGACTGAAGGAATGATAGGGCTGCAGTCAGAGCTTCTCTGACACCATTGTTTTTCCTCATATGATTCTTGACCAGATGCACCATGAAAAGTGATGATTCACTGCCCAGATCCCTAAACATTCTCTTGTCTATGTCCTCTTTCTTCTAGGTCAGGATTATGTATAGAGTCTTCACAGAATGGACCCACTCCCTGGGTAAACCATAGTTATTCTCTCTATGTCCATGTATACCCCAGTAATACTTTTGACACTTTTGGTTACATAGTGCATTTTTTCAAGGTCAAGGGAGAAGCCCAGATTAGTAGGGAATGCTCTTGGTTAGTAACAATGGCTTGCCCATTTCCTCCCCCAATAGACACTCGGATGAAGCAGTTATCAAATTTGTAGTAAATGTGCATCTTCCAGATCCTCAGTAGGGTAAAAAGCATAAGACATTTGGATTAACACTTATAGTACCACATAAAGTCTGAAGAGTAGGGAATTAAACAGAAAATGTCCCTTATCCAACGTAAAGCTGAGTATATGCCCATGGTTCTTTTGGATTGGAATATAAAGATAGGTATATTTTAGATCTAAAGTGATGAGTAGGGCTCCAGGGAAAATAAACATGGGGGGGGGGGGGTGGACTGGAAGATAAACATTCTAAACTACAATTCTGACAAACTTAATTTGCAGAAATCAAGAATGGGCCTCCATGGACAATTTTTCTTGGAGACAAGTAAAAACCTGTCCTTCTTACCCCAATGGGACTAGTTCCACTGTGCCACATGTTATGTCCGGGAGGACAGGAGGTATTCATATGAATGGAAGAATCAAACTAAGTTCCAACTTGCATCCCTGTGAATTTATGCTCCTTACTTAACTGTTGGAGATCAGCCTGAAGCAACTTTTCCTGAAGGCTGGGCCAGCCTTATTCCTAAGAAGGGGGATGAAAAGAAGGAAGACTGGGTAATAGGGGGTAAAGGAATTGGGGTCCTAGTTGTTATTGACCATAGGACTCTTGGGAGGGAGTGGAGGAGATTTTCCACACCATTGCAGCTTCTATTTCTTGAAGACAACCCTGTCTTTTGTATTGTTTTGTCTTGGTTTGTTTTGCACACTGTTGTATTTGGAGATATGAGGTAAGCAAATAGTTTTTGGACTCCATTGTCTTGCCCTTTTTCTGCAGGAATTTGCATCTTCCTGCCATGGTAGCATAAATAGCATGTCTTTGTCGAAGGATACATTTAAAAGGTGGCTCTTCTCACCATTCCTCTCAATGTCTTAGTGCAAGAAATCTGGACAAAGCCCGACAAAAAAGAGGAAAACAAAGGCCCAAAAATAGGGACATTTTTAAATATTGTTCTTATAAACTTAGAAAGTTGCTAGAGTAACAGGGTTTAACATACATTTTCTGAATGATTTGAAGTCTGAAACTCAAATGTATGTCATTATTTAGTGACTTTAATCCTCAAATCATGCCAGTGATTTGCCAGAAAACCACACATTTTATGAACAACAGACCAAAAATATGAACCAAAAATTTGGACATTCTGTGAAAATCTGGACAATCGAGAGGTATGTAAAGTTCTCAACCTCTGGTAAGTACTGCAGTGAAGTCCAGCCATGTTTTCTCAAGCTCATCTCAGTAGCAGCTGTTCTGCATAATTGCTGCTCGATCACCCTAAAAGTGGTCTAGACTAGATTACTTACTTTTTCTTTCACATTTTCTTTCAAAGACCTTTGTTGTTTTATCATTTATCTGTTTGAAGATTTCTTCAGTACTACTTATTTGGTCGTTTATATATTTAAGTCCAAGCATGGTGAAGCTACACATTTTCTTGCCAAATTGACCTAGTATCCCAAGTTTCTTGTCACTGGGATGTCATGACATGAAGATGCAGACATGAAGTCAGCTTTGAACCCATCATGGATTTTAGGAGTACTACATTTGAGTTTCACACTAGATTCCTGTAGAGGTAAAGTCTTGTTGCACTGTATAAAACTTGCCTTCATTTTTGAAGCTTACAGGAAGGAATCATGTTTCAAGGACAATGACTCAAAGTCATCTTCAATCAGAAGAATAAGGTTTGGCAGTAAAAGGAGCTTAGAGTATACCATGCCCATCAATTAAAGATAACTTGTTTATTTCTGGAATTTTCCTTCAGTAGAAGTACTCCCTTATAAAGTCTAAATTGCCACCAAAGAAAACATCTTTCAATGGAAAGCCTGAAAAGGTGGTCTCCTTATCATCAGCATTCTAGCCCACCAGTAACAAACTATAAAAAGGGTGTGCTAAGTCCTTCCTCTGAGGTTTAACTCAAATACTGATGACTCTACTTCTATGGAAGTACGGATACTCCCAAAACAGGGAGATTCATGACCTGAGTACTAATCATCTGCCATTATTCAACATATAATTCTGCAAAATTTCCATAGTCACTTTTCACAGATGGTGTCAGTAAGAGAGCAGGTGCTTTGGACTGAGGCATCTGAGCTACCTAGTTAACAGCAGGAAAAGTTCCAGCCACCTAAGGTCTGGAAATCTAAATCATCTGTCAAAATAATTGTAATATCTTATAACACAGTCAATTCCAGAAGAGCAGTTATTATTACCATGTAGTAGTTCATCATGAACATTTAAAAACTGTGATCTATGAAGCAGTAACCAAAGTTAGTAACGCACTATCTGCCTCTGGTGAGATCGGGACTGACAGGGATTCTTCTTCAGACAGATCTGGGGCTGAGGGAGCAGAAGACATATCTTCCTGAGAAATGACATTGGCAAACTTCTGCAGGACCTATATTGTTTATAAAGCCCTCACGCTCTTTGTTTGTTGGCTTTTTAACATGAAGCTTTTGAGGCTGCTCTGTTTTCTTGCTCTTTCTGTAATACAGTCTGGAAATAAGAAGTGTCTTCTGCAGAATGGCTGGTCTAAAACAAGACTTCATTCTTCTATGGTTCTAGATAATCCCCAGGATTTCAGGCTGTTTTAGAAAGTGCCTTCTTTCTAAAAGCTGCACGATGTTGACAGCAGGTCTTTCTTTAAGACCAAAAGGCACTGTGTATGAAATTCTTTTGGTAGAATTTGACAACCACAAGCACACTTGTTTGAGTGCTTTTCTGGAGATGTCACTGACCTCAGAAGATATGGAAAAGACAATTTCCCAATAGAAAGTCTCAGACCACCTCACTAATACTATACACAAAAGGTAATATCAAGTGCAGTGTTAATAATAATGTCAGTCAAAACTTCTCAAACCACATACTACTCAAGTAGAATGAACTGACAACTAATTACTTCTTCGCATCAAAATGAACCTGATGTTGTAAGCATATCCTTTATATGTGCTGCATGTAATCAGCCTTATTTCAGATATGGAGGAGCAAAGCGTATGTATAATATCCAGGATAGCTCAGGAAGCAATGCTAGAATGTTGAACATCCACCTTAAACAATACCATGGGTAAGTAATAATAGTGCAACAGAAATTCTTATAATAAATAAAACAAACATGCAAGGCAGAAACTAAAACACAGTACTGGGGAGCTGGAGTATTAAAACTGTCAACTTAGCATTGATTGGAAGTATTACTTAAAGCTTTAGAAAAATACTGTAATACATGCAACATGATAATTACAGTCCAGAATTAAGAAGACAACTTTGTTAACCATCTTTCTGATGTATGAAAGATAATTAAGCAATAACCCATGCCTGGGTGCGGGTAATGCTGGATTTACCCACGGTTGGTGTGGTTTGGTCACAAGTGCGAAGCCCGAGTAGCCAAACAAAGACAAACGTGGGTAAATCCAGCATTACCCACACCCAGAAGTGGGTTATTGCTATTATACAATGACATCATTTAAGAAAAAAATACCTACTTTTCTTAAATAATGGCATTGTATAATGCCTTAGTGCTGCCCTTCCACAGCTGTCCGGTATTCTGCGCCAGTTCTGATGTACTGCGCATGCATATGCTTATGCAGTACATCAGAGCTGTGCGTGGAAGCAACAGAGAAAGGAAGATCTTCGTTGCTTTTTTAAAGATGTCTCGCTATGTTAAAAGAGTTTAACATAGCGAGATAGCTTTAAAAAAAGCAACAGAGAAAGGAAGATTTCCGTTCCTTTTTTTAAAGCTGTCTCGTTTAACATAGCGAGATATCTTTAAAAAAAGCAATGGAGAAAGGAAGATCTCCGTTGCTTTTTTTTAAAGATATCTCGCTATGTTAAACTCATTTAACATAGCGAGATTACAGCAACGGAGCTCTTCCGTTCTCCGTTGCTACCAAAAACACAAAAAAATCAAGACTTATAGTAATGGAAAAAGTCCGGGCAAAGCGACCTTTTCCATTAGTATAAGTAGTTTTTACAACGGGCATACTGACCAATCAGTGTGCATGTCTTGGAATATTAATGGGGGGGGTCATTGTATAATTAACAATGTTTAAATACCTTCCAGTGAAGCTGTGCTCTAGTCCCATGCTAGAGCACTAATAGCAGGTAGCATAGGACATCTGAAGAAATGTCATTGATTTAAAAGCTGTAATACACATCACTGTCACACAAAGATAAAGTGTGGGACAGTGAAGTTTCTAAAAGTTTTTAAAGTCATTCATTTATCAGAGGGACTCCATTTCTGTCATCTGCCTGTCTGGCAGCAAAAAATTTATTTTATTTATTTTCTGGGAAAGTTCTACTTGGAACAAAGCCAATTTTCAGTGGAGGCTTGGGGAGAAACACTCCAAATGCATGTCTTTGTACATGGAAGGAAACCGGAGCAACAAGAGAAAGCCCACACAAATGGAGGGAGGATACGCAGACTCTGCACAGAAGGCACCCTTGCTGAAAATTGAACTGGAGAACCTTTTGCTGTGAGGCAACAATGCTACCGCTGCATCACTATGCCGTCCAATGATTTATAATGACTTATAACTTCTAATGGCTTTAAAACACTGTGGCCCTGCGCATTTTTTTCTGTAAACATTAGTATACTGGACCAGCTAAATCTCATGTATTACAAAGAAATATGATCAAGTCTCTCTGATCATAGCTAACTAGTTAAGTGTTCTTGGTATGGATATCAAGATTCACCTCTCAAGATTTGCTTTATTCAGCACTTGAAGTGAACTTCTTGTTATCCATGTCTCAAACGCATAGCAAGTTGGTTGTAACTGGAGATGTGAGTGTAACCATATGTGTTGTCTGGTTTGCATTCCATATAGATTTGAACTCTCTCTCTCTTCCCACTAATTAGCACAGTACAAAATCCCCATGGATATGTCTTCCATCAGGATTTCTGCTGAGCTTACAAGTCTCATCAGCTGTTTCATACCAGAAGTCATTTCATACTTTTGTAATATCTAAGTCTGTTGTCCTAAAAATTAAGTTCAACACACTATGTATTTTTGTGACTTTTACTAGGGAGAAGGTAACATACAGAAAAGTACTCATTAGGAATAAAATTTCTGCTTTAAGGACACTTTGATAATAAATACTCGATACGATGAAGATCTTATCTACTATGTATTATAGCATGAATTATGCCTAAAGATGATATGTCTGATGAAGTTGTCAAGATGGAATTATCTGAATTTATAAAGCTGTTCTGTATATTTCATATAGCCCATACATGTGTAAAGTTAGAGCTGTTTTAAGCTTCAAATGCTCCACTTCATAAATAAATTGGTAAGTATTTGTCAGTTGCTGTTCTTTATATCAAAAATTGTGAGATTAATATAGAATAACCTGTTTAACACTACATGCCTAGCCACTTTGGCAATGGTAGCTTTAAAATATATTTAACTGCATCAAATAAAAGAAGTTTGCTGTTTTATAATATAGGATTTAAAGTAGCGCATTTATAATTTAAACTGTGCAAAAGATTTTCGGGTACAGAGGCTTTGCAAAAAATACTGTTTTGATAAAAACATGACATGGCTCATGTTTTATGATGGCATAGAGATGAAAAAAATGTATTGCGATATAAATTACCGTATAGCTCTTGGGCTTTATTACACTGCAGTGTCAGACTACAGATTTATTGTTGCTAAATTAACTTTCAGTAAATCCTCTGACATAGTTCTGTGATGGAACACAGTGTTTTGCAGTATTATATTATCAGTAAGGGATATGTACATCTAGTTGTATTTGATCCTAACAATGATACTTTTCAATCTTTATTTTTTGTATTTGCAACTATTAGGGTGTCTGTAGATATAGAATCTTATATTAAATTAAGAGTGCCAGTCATTGAAAGGTTCATATACATATATTAGCTGTGGAAAGAATTCAAAAACCTAAACTGGAATGTAGAAGCCATCTTTAATGTCAGACATAATTACTTGCAGATACTTTAACTTGCAAATGCTTATTAAGTTACAATATCTTAAGGAAAGTAAATGTTATGCATCTAATAAATGAAATGGCATTCTCTAAATACACAATCTGTCTTTTCTGCACACCATTTCAAGTTAAGGTTGATGAAATGGCATTTGTAAATGACAGACTATGTGATGTACCTGCCTCTAATTAAGTCATCGAGTGACAGTACAATTTCTAAATCCACATTTATAAGGTGTAGTCATCTGTCCCTCTATCAATCCACTTGTTTGTGTGCCTGTCCAACCATCCATCCCTCTGTCCCTCCATCCTTACATCCATCCATCCGTCCATTATGAAACTACTTTTCCTAGACAATTTCATGGTGGTAGCAACTTGAGCAGGATAAACCAGGGTACTAAGTCCCCAGAAACAATTTCCAGTTTATCCTGTGGGATCTCCCAGAGTTCTCATGTAAACTCTGAGATATAATGCCTCAAGCATGCCCTCAACCCACCACAGGGCCCATTCCTAGTGTGTCATGTCTGATATGCCTCCTGTGTGAGGTACTAGGTTAATTTTCTTACAATTCGACCAGACCATGACAACATACTCCATTCAATCCAGAGGAGCATTGACTGTGCACCAGGAATCCTTGCAATTGCTGACCTCCTCAATCCATAGCACATACTGAGCTCATCTACCCTGCAAAGGACCTCCATCTCTGCCCCTTATGTCCAAGATCTCATCCTCAGACTTACTACTCAAAGCTCATAATCATAGGTGTGGACTGGGCCATATACTAATCATTCAAGTGACAGCTTCATTCTGTGACATAATTCATGCATCACTAATATAATTCTGTACAGTTCCTCCAGTACTGGTGTTGTTGTATCCATCCACTGGTTAGCCTTCTGGACCCATGTACCATCATATACTTATATGGCCTCCACAGTACAGTTTACTTCAGTAGTGGAAGTTAACAATGGGAGTGGCTATGTCTCAACTTTACAATTTGTGTTTCTCTCCAAAGCCAGTTTTTGAAACCATACACACAGCATATATATATATATATATATATATATATATATATATATTTTTTTTTATTATTATTTTTTATTTTTTTTTTAATGCACTTGATGGTTGTCTCAGTTATATACCTCTCAGTTGGACATTGCAAGAATTCTGGACAAAGACAAAAATAATTGAGAGACAAAGTACCACAGCCAGAGATGGATTTTAAATATTGCCCTTATAAACTTGGAAAGTTGTTATACTAATATGTTTTTCATTAGCATGCCTAAAGGATATGAAGCCTGAAATTGAAATGTCTTGTGTTACTTCTTGACTTTAATATGCAATGATTTGCTAGAAAACCATTAATTTTATGAGAAATGTACCAAAAGTATGAGGCAAAAATCTGGACATTGTGTGAAATTCTGAAAAGGTGAAAGATATGTTCAGTTATGTTTTATGTCACGACTGTACAACTACTAGTAGAGTAGTTAGTTAGATTAATACATCATTTCCAGATATACTTACATGGTGGTTGGTTATGAGCCAAAAAGTTAGCCCTATAGTTGATTTTTGAATATTCACTCAGTTGTTATTCCTTTCATTATGACAATCCCATTACATGGTTGTATGCTAAATGTTTACGCATGAAGTCTTACATGTTTATGAAAAAAAATGCAAACTCAGCATGAAACAGTTCTTCAAACACAGAGAAATAAAGGAGTAGATGAAGGTATTAGATATAGGTTAAGTAAAATTAATATGTTAATCAAAATGTAAAAAATATAATAAATAGTTCTAGAATTAGCATCTCTCATACAATAAATGGCTGCACAAACCAAAATATGCAGTTGCTCATTTATTGTCTGCTAAAGGTGTCATAAAGCAGTTTAACAGCAAGGTATGAAATACAAATAAGTACATAGATGTACTAATGTGAACAAAATACCATAAATTCCACCAAAACTTAATAAAAGTGTGTGCAGAAAACATGCATATTATTAATTTTGCTTTACTGTCCGAGGATTAGTAAAGGAAGGATCAAGAAGAAATGCTTACAAGATATGAAGACTGCTTCCATGCAAGCTAAGGAATAGAAAATACTGTAAGTAAAGTTACAAATAATACATCTGAAAAGGTGCATTACCGGATACTTTAAATAACTGTTAATGAATACAGCAATCTTGAAAAATAACTATTAAAAAGAAAAATATTCAGACTGTATTTAGTTCATATGATATGTAATCAGTTGTCTGAAAAGAGTTTCCTAAATTCCATTTCATATAACTGTTAATGTATAAAATTTTGTATTTCAGCTTAGCAATTCTACAAATGGAGATATATCATTTGGGGTGCAAAGCAAAGTTAATTCAAGAAATCTTTCAAACATTTCCTTTTGTGTCGATTTTTAGTTTCTAAAACCAGACTTGCTGTTAAATGTAAGTGCAAAAATCAGACAAAGTATGCTATTGAGCATGTGAGCAAGATGGTGGCTTAACTCAGGACGTTTGCTAACCAGGGGATTTTAAAGTTATTGTGTTTATGATTTGAATGAATGGAGTAGAGATTAACTACCTTGAATGTCTTTATGAATGGTCTGGTGCTCTAAGTGAGACATCAGAATGATAACATGAAGCTCCAATCAAAAACTTCTTGTGATCATTTTCATGTTGTTGGGTATTAAAGCAAACTTTTCTGAAAGGCAAATTGTTTGAAGTTAATCAGGACATGATGGAGCCAAAAGTCTTGCTGAAGGACAAGTTCTTCCATGTGCCTTAAAGAGCAGAAGACACTGATGATAGTTTGATTTGTGACTGTATGTATATTACTGGCCTGAAATGAAGACATGGAGAGTAACAATACCACTTTCTTCCTTGAAAAGTTGTTTGGAGATCTGGCTTGTTATCCTCCAAGACTGTGTGTCAATATGCAGAAAGTGCACAGGGAATGGCGATAGACTGCTTATAATAATCAAGCTAAACATTTGCTATGTAAAATGTGATCTCAAAGGGCTAAAGCATGGATCCTACAGAAAGTGGCTGAATTTCCAGGGCCAGATATGTGAAAGATTTTGTCTTGGAGACGTACAGTAAATGCCATGCATTTGGGGAGGTAAAGTGGATGTTTTGTCAGTCTGGTACATATTGTAGTTCTGAAGGAGTTTTAGCAGGCTATATCTATGTTTTTCAGGAAGTGGCAGATGTTGTCTAGCTTATTCCAGGGAAGTTCTGATCATGCATGGTCAGTGGTTCTACCTGTCCCAGTGGAAACTAAAATTGTGCATAGTACAGTTTTGAGTTACATGGCTGCATTCCCTACCTCCCTGTGCTGCTAATTCTTGCAATAAAGAGGTTCCAGCTTTACAGGTCTCCTCTCTTTGAAGTGATGCTAGAAGTGAAGGAGATGAGTCTTAATATGAGGAAGGTCCTATAAGGTCCAAACTGAAGACTTTTAAGGAGAGAAATAAGAAGTTGGCTGTCTCTGTTACTTTGGATCATACTGCCCTTCATGTGCTGATCTGGATATCCTTGATGAAGGAGCCATCCCTGAAGGGTTGAATGGGATACCATGGATGATAATGATATTTCTCCTGTGCTGTGCTGTGCTGATCTGGATATGCTGGATGAAGGTGTTGTGCATCATATACCGACAAGAATGCCATAGACGACAATAATGTCTTCGCATATGCTGACCTGGATACCAAAGAAGAGGGTACAGTCTCTTCCCTACTTATCTGGGTATGTTGGATGATGGTATTACCTCTTGTGAATACAGTACAAGGATGCTTTCTGTAATGTGGTTCTTGTTCTTTTTTTTTTTTTTTTTTAAGCCTGAATGAAGAGCATGTGTTTTGGATATGGGAAATAAAAAGGAATCCGCACTAAAAATTCCAACATACACCAGGCAGATATTTGGATTGCTGTAGCCCAGGCAGGAGCCAAAACACAGAACATGGTGATTTAAGATAACAGTATTAGTAAATGCACCACAGTTCCACCTAAAGTTTCATCATGCAACTTCAAAAACTTACTACCAGCTGAAAATACTGGTGTATGTTTGTTGACACTGATAGGATCAGACTTTGTAAATTAGGATCACTGAGCGAGAAGCACATTTTTAAATGTAATAAAGTACTTTAAGTTGTGTAAGCAGTACAAAAGGAAAATTAAAATTGTAACTGTTATTATTGCTGTATAATCCATAGCTGTTACACAGGAAGACGTAAAAAAGCAGAGTAAATTCTAATACATATAACTGAATGTCCATTGTACAGGCAAAGATTATTATTTGATGTAAAGTGAGCAAAATGGCTATTATTTGGTGTAAAGTATAAATCATTTGATGCAAAGTAAGCAAAGTATACTTAAAACAATTAATTATAAAGATTTGAAAATGTATGTCCCAAAACAATATGAAAATGAGCTGTACCATGCATGAGACAATTCTTGATAACAATAAAGTTTAAAAACATGTCACAGACACTGAAAGAGGAATGCAAAGCAGACTGATGGAAATGCATGTGAGAATTATTTGTTAGAATGGAAAATTCAACCTAGACATGGCTGCAGAGTGAAACATTTTGTCACAAATACTTTTAAACAGCCTGGACTTGTTCTAGATTTTTCTGAAAAGAGATTGGCTTGTAATGACCTCTACTGGGAACCATAATCTACATACTACATTGAAAGAGTGAAAAGAAGTCATCTCAATGATGCTGAATGTTAACTTCATTTCAGTACTAGATGCAAACTAAGATTTTTGGAAAATAAACCTAGTACAGCAAATTTCCAAATTATGTACATTTAAAATACCATCAAGAAGGTAAAGACTTTTAGTCTTACCATGTCATAGAACGATACCGACGTTCTAAGTTCAACACTAAGGTATCTCTTCTAGTGGCATTTACACAGTTAAAGTGCATTGGTCACTTTCAGAAGCATATTTGTTTTTCAATTAATTTCATTCGTACTTGTACTCCTCATGTCAAAGTTGAAAGTGATTTTGCAAAAAATAAACATTATAGCATATTGCTTTCTTTTTTTTTTTTTTTTTTTTTAATTTCACTGCTTTCCTTTATAAACACTCCAACAAAATGATGTCATAGTATTTAATAATGATTTGCATAGAACTGCAAAGCAATATGGGTCAGGAAAAATAAATTACCTCTTCAGGGGAGCCGATTCTTACTTTCTTTGTGTTTTCAGTACTATATCATCACATGTGTTCCTTTTCAATGAGTGGAGGATCCACCTGCAATAATTAATTGCCAGCTTGTCTTTTTAGGAAAGCAAAACACTACTATTGATGCATATCGCGTGGAACTGTCGTAGTTGATGTATTAGTTTAGGTAGTGAGACATTGTGGGTTCAGTCTGTTATGATGTCATGGCAGGGATTTTCATCTCCAAGAAAAACCTCAGTGACTATAATTATCAACAAAATAAAATGCAAAGACAACACACTTTCTACACCAAAACTGTATAACTTGGTATTGTACATCATAAAAAGATTGCATTCAACTCCAAAGGATTGCTACTTATACCCCCTTCAAACCACGACCAAAACACTTTAACAAACAATAAAGAAAATGTATCGCTGCCGTCTTAATTGTAATATTAGGTGCAGCCTTCTGTACCAGAACATTTTGTCCCCCCGTGAAACACCCCATTATTTAGCACAACAATCTATTATGTGTAATAGTTTTTAAATGTTAAGTATTGTTTGTTGGTGCTGTTAATCAGATAAAATATAAAGTGGTTGGGTTACATATGCTCAGAACATTGCCTTAAATTACATTCATGGTTTATTGTTATTAAAAATGTACAATTTACAGAAATATGTATTTTGCACCTAATTGAAGTCTTCATTTAGATACAATCTAGCAGGTATAGGTACTGCATTTTTGCCTGCACATGTGATTACCACCCCAAAGTCTGCAGCTGATGAATGTTAGAAGCAAACTCAGATATTCAGCTTTTTCACTGTCCATTGTATAGCACTGCTTGTTAAATTGTGAAATATGTGTGGAGAGCTGGCTTGCAATGCTACACCAAAGAAGAAGATGTTATTATCACTTATACCTAAGACATCCCTCAGTGACATTTACTGATTTCTGAATGTACAATAGTTAGTTGTATAGGAATGTTTTTAAATGTACCCTTTGCCTATTATATAGGTCAGTGACAGGCATGCAGTGCTTCCAATATGTATGGTTTTAAGAGTACAATAACCCCAGCTGGGATAGTTGACTGTTCTCTTGATAACTGTGTCAGTGTTAAAGACACCTAATAATCAGTAATTTGTAGTACTCTAAAACACATCACTGAATGTTATGGCAGTGGCACTTTTTAATAAGGGCTACTTGCACTAATGCCCTCATATGCCTTGAAGATGTATATCATGATAATAGCCTGCCTTCTTCTCTAGGGTAACATTACAAGAAATAAAGCCATCTAAGTAAGTGCTTCTTTACAGCAAAAATAAAAAGAGGGCACTGTTTTGTAAATACTACTCAGGGATATCTTAGATATACATACTGAGAGAAGAGGGAATAAACTACACATCTGCTACTTTAAAATAATTGAGCTCTCCATACACCTTATAAGCTGGTCTTTCCCTAATTCTATTAAAATGACATACCTGTACTCTGCCACCTTTTCACAACATTAGATCTGTTGCCATCCTTTGCTATCTATGTATTTAAAAAAACAGCATCCTCAAAAAATAAAGTGAATTTCATTACAAAAAATAACTATTTTCACTTATTTTGTATGCTGTACATTAAAATATAAATAAAATAATCCACACTGGAAGAGTGGCCTCTGCACAAGTATACCATTGAGGACAAGGAGGTTAACTAAAATGGTCAAGGTCGTCGAAAATGTTCCTTTTTTTTTCACTGGGACTTGAATATATGATCATAATACTGTCTGGTAAATTTTATCTGATGTACTTTTAGGACTGAATGTTTTGTAATATTCTACATTAAACTTGGATCTAGCAAGTGGTTGGACCATTTGTTTTAGCTTGACTTGGCTAATGCCTGTAGCATCTCTCCTGGTATAAATCCCTATGTCACAAGATGGGTTGCCAATTAGCTCAATGACAGAACCCACACTGTGAAAGTAGCAGACTCCAAATCCGACTTCAGACCAGTGACAAGTGGAGTACCACAGGGTTCAGACCTAGGTCCTCTCCTGTTTGGCATCTACTTTTCTGAAGTACAGGCTAACACAGAAGGTCTTTAGCTAATGAAGTTCGCAGATGACTGCAAACTAGGAGCCATGATCGAAACTCCTAACGATGTGGACATATTACAAAAGGACCTCACTGAGACAAATGCCTGGTGTCAAAGCCATGGCCTCAAGCTGAATGCCAAAAGTGCACTGTCATCCCCTTTGGTAAAAACTCTGTACCCATGAGCTGCCACCGAAAGTATGATAAGAGACCTTGGGACACAGGTGGACAGTAGTCTCTCCTTTGATAATCACATCACCACAGTAGTCAGGAAATCCTCCTACGTGGCACACCTCATCACAAAAGGTTTCTCATCCAGGAAAAAAGAGGTCATTGTTCCCCTCTACTCGTCACTCATTAGACCCATTATAGAGTAAAACGCCCCTTTTGGTATGTACCTCACAAGACATCTACAACAACTGGAAAGGCTGCAGAAATACCTCACAAAGCAGATTACCAGCCTCAAACAGATGCCCTACCCAGACCATCTCAAAAAACTCCAGCTTTACTCCATCGCATATTGCCTGCTCAGAAGCGATCTCTACCTAACATACAAAGCTATGTCAAATCCAGAACTGTTGGACATGCTCCATGTAAAGAAATCCCAGTCCTGCCAAGCTACACATTCTAGGGACCTAAACCTTGTCACCACAATAAACAGAATATGCTGGAGGGATAGATTCCTGTCCCAGAGACTTCCCATACTCTGGAACAAACTACCTATCTATATCAAACAAAGCTCCTCATTAGCACTCTTCAAGAAAAATCTTGATGATTGAATGGGAAACAGGAAATTCACCCCGGGGATCACCTTTGTGGCTCTGCTCGACAGGGGCACAGGAAAATAACTTTTTTGGGTGGTGAAAACCAGGGTATCTTTTTGGCTAGGCTTATATAGGCCCTAGGGCCAATAGCTTAGTACCTACCTATGAACCTATGAACCTATGGTGTTGCACTATTTGAGCTTTTTTTTCATTTTTGATTAGAGTAACATTGGTAGAAGCTGTATGGTCACACACTTAAGAGTTTCTTTGTTTATTGATCATAATATTAACAAATGCCATATAAATGGGTTCCCCGATGTATGAAGTAACTATGGATTAGGAATAAATGAATATTACATTAAAGTGTATAGCCTTTGAAAGAACACAAATAAATACATGTATAGTGGGACAGGATCCCTGACTGTATGCTTCTACTGTCTCCCTGCATACGTACTGCAAGAGCAGTGAGTGGAGAGCATATAATTTGCCATCTGCATCTGGATTGCATTAATTCTTTTTTGGTGATGTGATAAAACACACTAGGCATACCTATCTCATCCCATGAAGTAATCAGTTACCACAGCTGAGCAAGTTATTTTTTCTGAATACCTCAGCATGCAAATGTATTTTGTATTTGTTGCTTGCTGACCCCAGTTTCTTGACTTTACCTAGTCCGTGGTCATACTTATTATCTAATCTCTGTCAGTGAAGTACTTTGTGTCACTGCACAAGATGTGCACATTTTTACAGTTTACCATATTACATTAAACTATGGGGGGGGGGATTTTTAGAAAGCATAAATAACAATGTGAAATGTATCACCTAGGGTCCCTCCCACTCCTAAATTGGTGCCTGGCTGTAGGGCAAGCCACCTTTCTTCCACCAGTATGAGTTATTCAACAAAGACCACTCACATCCACCACCAACACCATCCCAACTGTCTAGCTCTTTCACCTCCCTGTACCACTACTCGAACATGGGTCATCTGTGGCACAGCCTGGCATTATCACATCATATCACCCCCCCCCTTACTATATATTCTAACTCCAGGTTCGCTCTACAGTGGGGAATAGGCCATATATCATTTTTGATGAAATGAGTGTCGGTGAAATGAAGTGTCAGTGAATTGGGCCTGCTGACTTGGCTGTCAGTGAAATGAACTGTCGAAGAAATGAAGGTGACCCATATATATATATATATATATATATATATATATATATATATATATCAGTACCATGTACTAATTGATGCCAGCAAATTAAATTACTTTATTTTAATACTAGCATTTTGTTAAGTTATGAGTTTCTAAGCAGTCATTTCTATATGCAATTGGAAACATAGAAAATATTAAGCCTTTAATACAATGGTTAGAATATGTGAATTGTTCGAAAGAGGAAATTATGCTATTTGAATAGGGAATTTGAGAAAAGGGTATAGTACCATTTATGCAAAAATCTTTTAATAACCACATTAAACTATTAGGTAGTGTTTGTTTATGATGGGCTATGATATATTTATTATTTACTAATAATATTTATTGATGTATTTGTTTCCATTTTGAGTCATAAGATGAATTTATCCACAATGTTATAACTTTTACAATTGCTGAAGTAGCATACAATTGAATATTAAGGAATCCTGTTCCACCATTATCCCAACCTTTTCTATGTTAATCAAAGGAAACTCTTGCTTTATTAGGATGCCAAAAAATTAAGTAAAATATTATTTATCTTCTTCATCATTTTTTTTTTTGGTGGAGATAGTACTAAAGATTGTAAGGCAAACAATATTTTAGGGAGAATTACCATCTTAATAAGCATTAAGCATTCTTCTGCGGTAAAGAAGAATATGTTCCAATTTGTGACTAAAATTAAAATTTTATCAGAAACCTTTTGAAAGTTTGTTTGTATCATTTCTTTACTATTAGACACAATGGTTATACCAAGGTATTTCATATGGTTGCTATTCCAATTGAAGTTAGAATATTTTTGTATGACTTTGTTTTAATTTTTTTATTAATTAATAATGCACTTGTTTTATTATGATTAAATCTTAAGTTTGAGATTTCTTCAAACTGACTCATAGAACTAATTATATGCTCTAATGAATTTTATATGTTCCTATTGTTAGTAAAATATCATCAGCAAAGATCTGAATCTTTAGTTCAAAATCTTTTTT